>NC_056737.1:264269586-264280477 GCF_019279795.1 Protopterus annectens
AGACATGCTTCTGGAGCATTTCTCCCCGGGCATCTGCTGAAAACAGGATCTGTGGAACCTAGTCAGACTTTCCCAGTCAACAAATGTTAAATAAATAAATAATTATGCCCTACAATCGCAGGACATTTGCCATTTTTAATATTTTTGGTAAGGACCCAACTGCCCAGAGAGGGACTGTCCCTCACAAAGTGGGATGGGTGGTAACCCTAACCATTGGGCTAGACTTAGCAAAGGGCAATGGCACGCAAACATGCTGCGTTTTGCTTCCACTCGGTATAACAATCAACACTACAATGAAATACGGGCACAGGGTTTTAAATGTGATTTGTTCGAGGGACGGGGGTTCAATATTCAGCTACGTGCCTTTGTGGTTACTTTTTATTTTTGGTGTTCGCGAAACTGTCTTGTATGCTTTGCATACATTTCAGTATCCACGGACACTGACAGGAGTGATTACTATTAGAGGCAGGCTGTACTAGTCAGCATTTTAGGTTGCGCATCTGCAGCTGACATGTTCACTCCTCACTGCAGCGCTTAGATATGCCCCTGCACTCGCGCACATTTCCTATGCACGTGGATGTTGCGGCAGCACGCCTTCATTAATATGCATGTGGTGCTGCTGCTCCATCTCTATGCTGCATGGTCAGCGGAAGGCTAATGCCATCCTTGCACCGAGCTTCATGAATCCCGGGGATGATGTAAAGGTCTGTGAATTATGGACAGATGGATATGCATATAACTGTCAGTAACTTAAATTTATCCCTTTCTTTGGGGTTTAAAAAATATCTACCCATTCATTACTGAGTCCTTCAGAATGTTTTTAGATTGCAATCCTATGCAGTAGCCATTTTCAGTGCATAAATTATCCATGAATCTCCAAAGTCAATAATATTATACTTGATTCTCTAAACAGCCAGTAAAGATAATGTTTGTGGGGTTACTTAGGTTTGGTTACAAATAACCAGCAAAATAGATGAAAGCGAACACAACAAAACTAAAACCAAAAGCAAGGTTAGCTTTGATTACACATTTCTTTCACTGTGGCCAGATATTTATATTAAACTTGTCATTGATAAAGTTGATTGAATTATGCTATTGGCAAGTGGTGTATTGATAGTAGTGTAATTCTGTGTTATTTAACTTTTGTCATAGTTGTGCAACTATGGACTTAGTAAATATAAGTTCAGGGGTGTTTGGGCAGACTTCCCATTTTGAGGGAGTAGAGGGGATGTAACACCTCTCAGAAAAAAGAGTACTTTAAATATATACCCACAACAGATACATTTGTTTTAGGCAGGGATTTTTTTTTTTTTGTAGGGGAGAAGTGTTTGCTGTTTAGTGTAGGAGGAGTTGATTCGTATTTCTACTGGACAGTAAATGTAAATGCATTGCTTACATTTGTGAATGTTATATATGATCTTTTTTATTAGCAAAGAAAATGGGTCCAGATGAAATTGGTCAATGGACAGTGTCTCAACTAAGTTCTCCTGTGATTTTACATAATATAATCAGCTTGTGATATATTGGCAATATCTATATAGAATCGTAACTTGCTAGCAATTTTTTTCCAAGATATAGTGATATATGAACACTTTAAGTCTATTTTATTATTTCAGTCTACATAATTCTTAGGCTAATAGCTACTTGACAGAATTAAACTACAGAACATGGATAAGCCTTATGGTATTTCTGAATTCTGTTTTGTTTTTTTTCTTATTCGGTAACATTGTTCTAACAATACTATGTTATTGCTATATTTTGACTTTAACAAGGCATGCTGTTGTGAGCTTAAAGGGTAACACAGTGCTTGTTGCTTAGTTAGATACGCGCATCCAACTTTTCCAGTTTATGGTATAGATGTCAAGACATTGCGAATTTCAGCTGCCTTTTGTTTATCTGCATCCACACACGTTACAATACTGATCTGCATGATATTTTTAGCCATTCTTTATTATTGAAGAGCTTTAGATGTTTGCATTATTAGCCATTGCCTGGTAGATTTTTATCAGCAGCATGTCATAAACTACATATTATTTGACTCGTGATTTAATTACTTTAACAATATTTACATTTAGGAACAGTGTCTATCCTCCTTGTATGATGTTATTATACTTATAGCTTTTGCAGCATGTTATTAACACAATTCCTCTTCCTTCTCTCATAGAATGGGATACACCTCTTCCAAAATCATATTGCACCACTGTATAAATATAGAATATACCACTTTCCTCTCCCCACTGGAGTTCTTACTCCAAATAAGCAGTACAATATGATAGACATTTTAAAATTACTATCAGACAGTCTGCAAATTCACATTCCTTTAAAACACAACTAAAGTTATTTCAAAGACAAATGGCTTTGCTCCTGCTTTTCTACCCCTGGATAAGCCCACACATTAATACTAATTAATGCATCCATCTTTGTTACTAGCCCCATCTGGTTAGAATATTATCCTTTAAAACTGCTAAGATAACCACATCATAAATGGCCACTCCTTCACTCATCTACTAGTTCCTATGATTCTTTTCTCCCCTACCCTTTTTTCTTTCTCATCTACTTCAGTTATTTTCAACTTTTCCTTCCCTTTCATCATCTCAGCCACTTCAGTCTTTCTTTTCTTTCCTGAATACACCTATTTCCTCTCTTACATTTCCTTTATCACTCTGCCTAACCATTTAATTAATAAATAATCTTTGCTACAGCCTATAACAATTACCTTGTTATACCAGGGATCTCCATCCCTAACTGCACATTCACCACATGCTTGGAGAGCTTTTTATACTTAGTGTACTTTTGGATGTTCATTTTTATTTCTAAAAGTATGTTTTGTTTATTGCACAAATTTTACATATTATTGTACTTAATTTTTTATATTTTTCATTGTTTATTATTATTTTTTTGTACTGGAGAGTTTTTCCCTGGGCCTTGACTAAAAAGGGATTACTTGTTACCAGTCAGACTTTTCAGGTAAACAAATGCAAATAAATAAATAAATATACCCCCAGATTCATGAAGCTTGCACTAGGTGCAGGCATAGCGTAGGCGGCGTAATGCCAAATATGTCTGCCGAGCGTTTCAGGTACGAACCAATCCCATGTGCACTACCAGGGTACGCCAGAGCTACGCAGCCCTCGGCATAGGTATGCAAATCACCCCATGCGCAGTGTCGCACCATGCTAATGAAGGCATACAGTGATTCACGAAGTAGTGCAGGCGTAGTGCAAGCTCATGGAAATGTAAACCAAAAAACAAGGTTTACATATTCCCAAACAGAACACTGGAGTTATGGAAGCAGACCACACACATGTATTACAAAGTTAACATATGCCAATGGAGAAATACACAGCCAATGGCTCAAGAAAAGATGCACACCACCTAAAAACAACATTTAATGTCATGTCCACAGTAACGCACAGTACAACCGCAGGGCATGTGTGTGCAAACAGGAATACAAAGGAAATATATAAAAATAGCAGAAAATCGCAATGAAAGACAAATCAGGATTGCACCATAATATGCAATGGTAGGCATGGCACACCACAAGCAAGGCGCAAGGGTTGCTAGGGGCCCACAACAGTGTTCGGCGCTGTAACTATGAATTAGTAGTCAATGCCATGCAAATGAGGCAGGCAGTACTGAATTGCAAACGTCCCACTGGATTAAGGATGTACCCGACGGTGTAGCGCTATAACACTGAGGAGTGTATCAAAGGTGATACATGACATCAGCAGAGGGGTGTGCCACCGTATCAGTAAGCACATTGGAGCAATGCAAATCTGGCCTAGCCATTGCTAAGCAAAGCTGAAGGACAGGGTTGGGGAGGAGGGTATAGAACCGTTTAGCTGAGAGCACACATGGTGCCCGAAAGCGCATGTATACGGGGATGAACTCGTGCCCGAAACCCAGTAAGTGGATGCACGCGCCGCAAACAATAGTACAAACAGGAAGGTCATGGGAAGTAAAGAAGGAAATGCCAAAGCAGGGTAATTGGCGTAGTAATGAGCAATTAACACCAATCAACACACGTCGGCCAATCGACGGCAGTAGACAAGCCTGCATTCAGAAACCTGCAAAACAGGATAGGGGAGGCATAGGATTGCAAAGAAAGGTGTGGAGGACCCGGAATGTAAAGATAGGAGAACTGTCATAGCAGAGCAAAGCAAGCCCACAGTAGATCGGCAATAGCACACATTACGCAAGATAAGCCAGGTCTAGTAAAGTACAAATGAAAGCAGGCAGCTGGATGCATGCCAGCAAATGGTAGGTGTAACATGCACAAATGTAAATGGAAGGGCAGGAGGTAATCACGGCATCCAAATGTAATGCAACACCAAAGGCAGCACAATAGCGGTTTCGTAAATAAAACACAGAAGATACCCTGTAGCCACGATCGTACATACGCATCCTATGACATCATCAGTGTTCACAGCAGAACAGTATAAAGTGTGAAAGCACCCAACACACACCTGTGTATTCCCAAACACCACACCATAAGTGTAAACAGATGGGGAACTTTTAAAATGTACATGTTTGGAGCTGCCATAACTGTGATTCATCAGCATGTGTTACAGACCGACGGTGTTGCGGAGGATGATGCCGACAACCACCGTAGGCCTCGGAGGAGGAGAAGAGTGTTCAGACCAAGGGTAACTTACCAGGGGCTACATGATCTAGAGATAGTAGAGCGTTACAGGGTGGCAGGGACATCTTACAGCAAATAGTAAAGCTGTGCCAGCCATGCCTGAGAACCAGAAATAACAGAGGGGAACCCATCCCAGTGGACAAGAAGGTATGTGTAAGCTTACGAATACTAGCCACAGGTACCTTTCAAAGGCCAACTGGAGATATAATGGGAATCTCACAGGCATCGGCATCCAGGTTACTACACCAGTTCCTGGATGCCATGTTACCACATGCCAATGAGCATATACACTTCCCCCGAACTCAGGAGGAGTTGGCCAGCAACATGCATCACTTCCATCGTGTGGCAAACTACCTGAAGGTACTGGGTGCGGCAGACTGCACGCACATACAAATTAAGTCACCACCCAGTGAGTATGGTAGGTGCTACATAAACCGTAAGGGAATCCACTCCATCAACTGCCAGGTTGTGTGCAATGCCCAGGGCATTATCATGGATGTGTGTGCTGGCAGCCCTGGAAGCTACCACGACTCCCATATCTGGCATGCCTCACAGCTTATCAGGTATTTGTCAGGGGGGACATCCCACAAGGTCACCTTGTGGGGGATGCTGGCTATGCAATGAAGCCACGGATGATGACCCCCATCAGAAATGCACACACACCAATGCAAGAATGCCATAATGAGGCACACGCACAAACCAGAATCATCATAGAGCATGTGTTCGGGATGCTGAAATCATGGTTCCGATGCTTGGACACATCTGGTGGAGCCTTGCAGTACTCTCCAGGCATGTGTACCCACATCTTCATAGTATGTGCCATGCTACATAATATGATCCTGCAGAAACAGCTGCAGCAGGGTCATAATGGGGGAGGGCCTCACAGCCCATCTCAAGTGCCAAGGCCAACACAAGCACAGAGGGATCCAGACCATGGACACACTGTGCCAGCCCCAGTAGGTAGATGGAGGCATGCCCAATATGCCTACGCCTTGGCAAAGAGGGAACATATAGAACATACCTTGACAGTGTAGGCTCCCACGGACTGACACCCCTCCTCACCTGCACACAGTAACATGGATGGCACACAAACATGACTACCTGTAAATTGTGATGTATAGGTGGCCCACTGTGGAATCCTACATAGGCAGCCCTCAAACATTGTACACGCAACAGCCATGGGAACACGGAACTGTCAACACCTGAACAGTAGATGCGCCCATCAGCATCTGTCGGTGCTGTGTGTATAGGTTCCCAGGTACATCGGTAGGTATATGCCCGATTGTCAGAGGCAAAACACCAAACAGGGCAAACAGTGACACCCGTCGCCACAACATCGAGTAAGCAACTGTCGCGTACTGGAGCAGAGGCAATTGCGGGAGCACATGTGTGTAAGCACTATCCTACACACAGTCAAGACGGATTACCCGCCGCTTAACTGAGGGGCTCCACAAAATGTAATCATGGATGTAGTGTCAAGGCAGGGGATGTACCCATGACAGGCATTAGTCACCCCGGCATGCTGAATCCACAGTCGTATGAAGGTGTAGCAAATTATCGGGTGTACCTAATTGTGATAGACATACCCAGTGCTGGAATGCAGCCAGTAAACATCACATGGACATACCATTAACCGGACCCATCAAGTTGTAAACTAATGGAGTCATCCATGTGGGTGTAGTGTGGAGTAACTGCTGTAGTGTACTGCACCTACAAATTTACATAATTTGTGTACAACCCCCCAGATGTTCAAGTGGTACATGCAGTGACTGTCGTGCATGTTTCGGGTCCCACGTCCCTCAAGGGATGTAACATAATCCCGATGGCATGGGTAATGCAGTCCAGATGCAGGTCATCAGAATATGTGTAGCACACATTAGCGGGAATAAGTGTTGCTCACAGCTGGTAAGCGATGTTTAAATACGACTATATGGATATGCGAGAAACAGGGCTAAGTGTCACCACAGATCCCGGTCTTTGATGTACAGAACAGGTGACACCAGCATTAGTCACCCCTGAACAAATAGCGCCTGCTCTGAAGGGTAAAATGACCACTGCCAGGAGTGGAACAGGCAGTCATGTACACAATCACCCAACACTATTGCTAGGCAAGATGTACATACGGTAGGGTTGCCACAGTTCAAATGACCAATGTGGGACATACACCAGATGTCAGCAGGATGACAAACACCCGGCCAGGACGAAAACCAGAACAACAGTGTTTTGCATAGATAAAAAGCTTATAGTTTAGTAATGGTCGCAGGTACATGTTCCGTGTCCTGTAACATGTAGGTGGGTCAGATACAGAATAAGGGTGACATGCAACAATGACATAAACTATAGGGAATATGTTTGTCCCAAAGTCGCAGGACATTTGCTATGTTCCAAAATATTTCGCAGGACACAACTGCACAAAGAGGGATTGTCCCTCGCAAAGTGGGATGGGAGGTAATCTTAACCTATGGCAGGTATGTAATGTGACAGGTACAGAAACAAACATGCGCAGTCTAGGAAACACAGTATGCACTGACAAACACACAATGAAAGGCGTAGCGTGCCTGTCACCACCCCTGTTCGAGATATGTATATAAATATATATATATACATATATATATATATATATATATATATATACATACAGATATATATATACATCTACACATATATAATACAGATAGAAAGGGCCATAGTGTGATATATGTCGATAAACAAGGGGTCACTTGCATCTGCAAATATATAGATAGGTCGACGACATTTGAAACACCTTTGAGGTACAAATAAACAGGATACCGCCAACTATGGAACGTGTCACACCAACACACGTAACCAGGAGGATGACAGACAGAAAGAACACAGTACTGGAACAGTAGAACCATGAGCAATAGGACAATAGTAAGGACATGTAGTCACCGCTGTCGGCGGTGCGGACCACGTAGGTACCGTATACAACTGTGGTTGTGTGTGATGTAGCCTGTGTATGTGTATGATGAGGGTGCCATGTGTGTTCCCGTGTGACTAAAGTGTGTCATGTGTGTCCACATAGTGTGTCTGTAGGTGGCAACTCGGAGTTAGATGACTAAGGTAGGTGCAGGTATAGCTATCCGTAGGCATGCGGTAAACACCTGTCCCACATCGGGAGGGACGGTCCCCCCCTGGGCAGGTGTGTCCTGACATGAAACATTAGAAAGGGCAAATGTCCATGAGTGTAGGACATTAGTATGTCCCACATAATATGCAATAGTTGCAGGAAATACTCATGCCTGTATGTAAGAAACGGAAATGTTACATGCAAACCGATACATAGTGAAGGACCAAGAACAATAGTTTTGTAATGAGGATAAAAGTATGTGCTATCCTGTGTACTGACCGTGGCCATATGTCAGCCTGTAAACAGCACTGTGTGACCCGCAAGTGTCCAACTATGGCCATATGAAAAGATGGCAAGTCATGTGACAGAGGGTCTGACACCAACACCACTGCAATGACAGCAAATATCTGGGGCAGACATACACGGGATAGCGTTCATTTACAAATATCTCTGCAGATATCGCCGTACATCCGGAGGTATGGAAGTATCAACCGCACCTTTATACCATATTGAAACCAATTAACAATGGCCCACAGTAAATTCCCATAATAGAAGTCTATTAAGTGACAGCACTGTAATTAGGGAAGCAGCCCACACACACATATATATGGACTACGTAGAAATGCAAGTCCCACAAAACCATATATGCTACGTATACCCGCCTACATCCCCCACACTATAAACAATAGCAATACAGACTGTAACCACAGCCCAAACATCTAGTTAGTCAATTACATCTGCTGAACCACTGACATACCTTGTGAGAGACATTTAAAGGCGCCATGCAAAATTGTATCCGTCATATAACGGAACAAACGGCGATGTTACAGGTGTTTGCAATAGTCCTATATCAGACGGGTGGGATGACAGGTACAGTCACGGGTAGAATCACACACAATCCACGGGGGACAGGACCCCAAAATAGACTTGGCTCTACACAAAGCATTTGCAATTACACACAACAAAACACAATACAGGTCGTCTCCCCGAAGGCAGGGCAAATGGCCAACGCCCAGGTGGAGAATTCAATTATACCCCACTGCTGCCACGTAACTGCTGAATTGAGTAGCTGCACAGCTGAAGTGCACGTAATTAGTCACACCGGACCACCAATTGGTGGCAGTAAACCACATGTTGCAGGTATAGACGTATATAAGGATGACTTGCCAGATATGCAAACTGTATGCTCATACCGTATAACAGTTGAAAGAGTGATAAAGAGGAGCGAGATAGAGACGAAACACCAGAACGATATCAAGGTATGTATAACACTAACTGTATGTATATATGTTCTGAATTACGTAATGTCAGTGTATGCATAGCCTGGTTTGCAATAATTAACAGTGTCCACCATGCATAAAGTGGGGAATGGTATTTATGTAGTGATGTCTCGCTGATCGTACCAATGCTTGTAGAAGATGTTCGTCCAGCAGTGGGCCACACGGTAAACAGCACAGACACCACAAGGGATGCAACATGACGGTATGTCCAATAAGTATGTGCCATAGCAGGGGATAGTATATGTAGATATACTGTAACAGTACACATGTGTATGGGCATATAACATCAATGACATGTCCAAGGTGGACCCTCTGTGCAAGTAATGGTTGAATTATGGGATATCATGTAAAACGTGTAATGTATAGTACAGTAGATTGATACGTCAGATATGTTACACAGGAGAACAGGCATATGATGCATAACAAAGGTATCATATAGTGATTTGAGTACTATGTAATTAAGATATGTATAAACAGTTATGATGAAATAACTATCTACTCCACTCTGTGCATTTGCAAAGGACACAAACATTACTCCCATACTAGAATAGTGGAAGAGATGGGACAGACAAACATGAACATGATTGGCGTGTACAATAACAGTAGACATATGGCCGGAGTCATGGGACATTGTAATAGCGTGACAGCCAATCTAACTGGAAGGGCTATACCAGTAACCATGCACAAAGGACATGTAATAGCTGCACAGGTTCATAGTGGTGTACCATGCAGTCTGGCAAGTCAATGTGTAATAACAACTACAGTGTGCACACCAGTGGCACCTCTCCAGGGTAGTGTCCTGTGAACAGAAGAGCCATGTGTAACCTGCATCACTGCACAGTACAGCCACTGCAGTGATCCCTGGCGTTCATGTGTCCACCATCCAGCAAGCGAGGTATCACATGAACACTGCTACTGACTGTCCATGCATGATGTACATAGGAAACATGTCCCAAAGCATGGTGAGTGTCCGGTCTGGGAATGCAATCCCCAAGCACATGCCACACACAGTCACATGTGTGCACATATCCATGAGCATCATGGTCATAGTGGCTATTGTCTATGTTGTGTATGCGGAGTATATCCATAAACATATTTGCAGACATGGGCCCTGTCTTTGCAGCAGACGTCACCCCTGAGTATGTAGTCTGCAAATGTGTACAGATGTGGTGTCTGTACATAAGCCGCATACATCACCAGGTGTAGCTCAATAAACATCATGGCATTTTAATGTTGGGGTATGTAAAGCTGTTGTGTAAGGTACACCCTACGTGGGGTGTTGTACCCATGGATGTGTGTATACGTCCGGTGTTCAGATGTACAATGAGTGCCTATGTACCAGCTACACACCCAGGACAGACATATGTGAACATGTAGAAGGATATCCATGCCACAGTGGCAATGTGGTAATCACAGGAGTGTGTGCGACATACATGTGTCTCACACATGTACAATGCAACATGTATGTAGGGGAATAACACCTATGTGATAACCAGTGGGAGGATGGTGTACTGCAAAGGTGATGTACACACCAAGTGTCATGCAGGTAGAGGCCATGATGTTCATATCAGTATCTGTCACAGTGACACCTGTATGGATGGGGTCTGTATCAGCTGGTGGAGCAACAACGGTGCTGGGTATGCAGTGGTCTGTAAAGCTAGGCAGGGAAATCCCCTCAGTGGTAGCCTGAACCTCAGGGAAGCATATACCGAACATGAGGGCCCCATGACTGAGGACTGTGGTAAGCCAAGTGTAACTGGATTGCAGTATGTGATTTGGTATGCCACCCTCAGTGTGTGTGTCCCATCCATTAGCCACACTGAATAACATCCGGAGACAATTTTTTTGTGAATTTTTTTTTTTGGTATGCAGTCCCAATTA
>NC_056737.1:264280977-264361366 GCF_019279795.1 Protopterus annectens
TTTGAACATACCTAGGGGGGCCATGTGTGGATGGCCAATACCAGCCTCCACAATACTCACCTCCAGTATGCAGCATGCTATCCATCTTGCATACAGACATATACGACACTATGCTGTTAGACATGCTACATGTCCATAGCCTGATCTGAAAGACATACGTCATGGACAACCACCATCCTATGACTAGGATGGCCACATGCTGGACAGATCCCTGTGCCATACCTGTGACATACTCCCACCATACCATGCAGCCCTGTCCACATAGCTGCACATATCACCCCTGCCATACATGGTGTGATGGCCGTATGGTAGATGTAATATCATCTATCTGGATCAGTAATGTGTCACTGATGCCCCTCGTGGTGGCGTAATGCGTGTCAGATACAGCTAGGAAACCCAGCCTGTACATGCTATAGCTGATAACCTTACCTGTGAATGACGTCCGACTAGCAACTGTCCCACGTCTATCACATGTGCAGCACAGGTGATCCATGGCAGGATGTTGAACAGCTGTACATTGTCGATGTCTATGGAAAAACAGATGCATGTACAGGATTCCATGCGTACTTGGTGCATTGTCACTGCCCAAGTCCAGTAAGGCTGTGTCTGTGTTGATATGTGACATATCCACAGCATCTAGGTCAACAGCATTACCATGGATACATCAGGCATGGGTAGATAGGTAAGAACACCAGTGCATGCAAACAGACATGTCCACATGGGGACTGACGTCACATGCAGAAGGAACACTAATGAGGTGACACACATATATGGGGATGATATCTAATGCATACTGGGTGTTACATGTGTGGGAAACATACATGCCAGTCGTGTTAGTGTCATGTTGATTTGCAAAGATAACTGTGCAAATGTACTAGAATGTATGTGCAGCAGTATCATTGTACATGTCTGTAAATGTGACCTGTCACCTTCATCATGTCTTACTGATAATGCCGCATACACGCCTACCAGCATATAGCCGACAGGAGGATGATGTCGTAATACCGTACCTCCATGAGAACTATGAGGCGTTATTCAGCCACGTGCCACAGCATGCACAGCAGCGGAATGACCTGTGGCAGGATCTTTGCAGGAGGGTCAACGAAGTGGGTGGCCACAACTGCACCTACCAGCAGGTGCGTAGACACTGCACGGACCTCATATGTCATGCAAAACAGCATGCCACTGCAATCGCCAGAGAACAAGGTGGTATGGGTGGTGGGCCACCAACCCAGCCTCCACTCACACACACGGAGGAGCTACTGGCCAGTCTGGGAACACCCTTGGAACAGCCCCCACAAACAGTAAAACAGTAGCTGCCATCGTGGAGGTGGGTGTCTCCCAACCAATGAGCCTGGAGTTGCCTGGTAAGTCAGTACTGAACATATGGCCAGTATATCCCACGTATGTGCATGTGTCAGTGTACATCATGTAATGTAACAACATATGCAAGGTATGTGGACACATATGCTTTATGCTACCCTGTGTATGCACCATACCTCCGAACTGTACAGGTAATTGCAGGATGTCAAGATGTCTGCCTCATATTGCCGGTGTGTTCCCCTTAATATCTGTCCCTTTCTGGCAAATAGCTGAGGAATGGAGTCATTAAATGATGACATACAGTTGTGTTTATGACTGGACATTCCGTTGCAAATCCATGTGCATGCAAACCTATTGGTCTATCAAATATCTGGGTTAGTAAGAGCAATATGTCACAGTTGTCCCTATATGTCCACCATCACAGTAGGCATTGTCCACATTTATTGTGCTAAGAGGTTGAGAGGTATGGTATGCACACATGTGCTGACTATATGCTATTGTACAGGTGATTGTGTTAACCTGCACTGTGCACCCTATGGCTGTCATACAGTCATGGATAATGTTCATACTGCTGTATCACCCTATACAGGTACCTCTGGTGTGCTGCACAGACAAGAGTCCGTTGCAGGTGAGTCTATAATCAGTATCAGGCATGTCAAAGCATAGATCTATTTGCCATGTGGCCAGTTAATACATGGATAAACAGGTTGCATCACCCATCATCCACACAGGCCACCCATCTGCAATATATACAACTGAAATGATACACAGACATGAAACTACAGTATTTGTCATTGCTACATGTGTGTCCAGCTGTGCATACAACGGTGGAGGTGATCTACAATGGAGGCATATGTACCTTACAGTGGAACAGAATGTGTGGTACACAAACCAGTACTGCACAGTGAGCTGTGATATGGGCAGACCACAGGCGTCACAATTGTGTTATATGCCCCTGCAAAGGTTTCACACATGGTGATGTTCCATCTGACATGTCCAAGACACGTAGCGTTTTGGTTGCAATATTGTCACAATTCCCCATAACCCATACCCCACATACACCTGTTGTCTGCATAGCCCTGTGGATGGTGACATAACCAACATCTTTGGGTGTATGTTATATGGGACAACACAGACATGTGTGATAGATGGCCATCACATACATGACCAACACATGTGCACACATGGCCATGGGGGATGGCCAGAGACACATAGCCACACAGAAGACGGGATATGGATACACCCTGTCCCACTTTGTCCACACATGGTCCAAGTACAGCCATACTAGACCGATTGTACAGGTGATGTGGTACGCTGCACATCATAACTGCTTGTGCACAGCTAGCGGAGGTGTCAGTGACATGTACCTCATAAGATGTGTTGAATATGCTGTGTCATAGCATGACGGTAGTCACCTTTACAGATTCCACTGACAGTGACACCAGGCCACAGAAACAGTACCTTTCCCCCCTGCCGTAGGACATCACTGTTAGCTGTGCACCATGTGTGCATGGTACATCAATGTCATGTGTGAAATGGTGACGTGACAGGTCTATGTGTGGGCATGGTTGCCAGGCAGCTAACACTCTGTAGTCATCATGCAAGGGTGTCATCTGTATGTCCTCCAGTGACCTGACACATGACACAGCATAGTTGTGTGTGTATACACCTCAGCATCATAGGTCACAATCCACAGGTATGTCATGGGTATGAATGCAGTTCTGGATATGCAATGTGTACATAACATGCACTGTTTAGCAATATAGATGCCTCATGATGCCATGCAATGGCACAGTGTCTGTACATCACAATGTACAGCAATGTAGACGGCCCAGTCCCCTACCATGCCCATGCACATTTGCTCAACATGCAATCTATCTGTAGGGCATATGGACAACACCGCAATGTGATTCCCAGTATGATGCTGTACATGTGTCACAACACCATTGTGTCAGGCATGCATGCATGTTAATGAACATGTCAGCAGATTATATGTCAAGGTCATGTCAGCCATGTGTACTGTTATCCTGTTCTGGTCCACATGGTGTATCACGGGGATGCATGCATACTACCATGATTGTGTGAATTGCATGGATAATGATATGACACCTGCCTGCTGTATTGTGCATTCCAGGGGGTATGCTTACAAACACTATTGATGTCTGAGCTGCATGCTGTCAGCTGTATCACAAGCATGCTGCATGCCATCTGTCATCTCACATGCATGGTGTGTCAGTGTGTGTGTGTGTGTGTGTGTGTGTGTGTGTGTGTGTGTGTGTGTGTGTGTGTGTGTGTGTGTGTGTGTGTGTGTGTGTGTGTCGGTGTGTCTATTGTAATGTAGAGTATTTCTTTGCATTCACAGGTGATGTAGGTGCGTTACGCTCCTGTGG
This sequence comes from Protopterus annectens, assembly GCF_019279795.1. Lineage (NCBI taxonomy): Eukaryota > Metazoa > Chordata > Ceratodontiformes > Protopteridae > Protopterus > Protopterus annectens. The sequence continues at coordinate 264,284,691 of NC_056737.1, forward strand.
TCCATCTGATAGTGTCCCCACAGATGCTAGCAGTGATGAACATATGCATGAGGTACACACAGGGATGTCAGGGGTGGAATCTGTGCCAACAGTTGCCATCCCAGCTATGTCCCCCTCTTCCCCGCACACAGTTTAGCTGCCAACACATACTGCATCTACAGTGGCCATAGAGGGAGGACAGTCATCGTTTGTTAGCGTTGAACAGGAACGTGTGGTGGCTACAAAAGGTGTGTCTCCGCACCATGGTGGCAGTATATTGACTGCAGATGTGCCACACAGGCATGTGGCTGGTGCTGCTCATAAGAGGACTTCTGGCAGACATGCACCTGCAGGACATAGTGCAGCAGCTGGGATCACCAGTCGCATGTTCCAGACTGTAATGGCGGCACAGGCACGTTCCGAACGGCAGAACAGAGAAGTGCAGGGGCTGCAGAGGGCTGCTATCAGTACCCTAAACAACAACATCCAGGCATTGGCAGGTGCTCAACAGCAGCTTGCTGATGTTCTGGACAGGTGATTGGGTGATAGGGTCAGAGTCCTCAACCATGGCATGGCAATCCATGAGCGTGAGCTGTCTGTGCTGGAACATCTGGTAGGGGTGAGGCATAGGACATATGGACGTAGGCCAGCTACACCACCTAGTGCAGGTTAACATGTGCATGCCACCTCACATGGCCGCTCCCATAGTGCCGGTAGCAGTAGCAGTGCAGCTGGTGCTGTGATGTCCACACCAGGTCACAGCAGGCCACGTGGACGTGGCCCTGGACGTTCCCGGTGGGGACACGGTTCCATTGGCAATGTGTTGTCGGACAGTAGCCATTCTGTACCTCTGCCTGGTAGTGCCCGTGCAACCCCTGGCAGGCACAAAACACGTGGCTGTGTCCGGTCACAGTGAGCTGTACAACCTGGTCTGTACATTCTGGAGCTGTCCATAATACCCTTATGTAGGCCTCACAAATGACAGAACTGTGTGCACACATGCATGCACACAGCGAACACAACTGTAGGGCTCCACAACACCCACATACATACGGAACAGACATGTCCATTCAAATCACTGGCCCTTACCCGCACACATGATGTCATCCATTGGTGCAGCCTATGCCCCTGGCAAACAGTATCACCCTGTGCATATGATGAAGCCTGTGCCACATCCCTGTCATCCACACCATCAGTGCAGGGATATGCTCATATGGTCTGATGCACAGGGTGAACAGACTAGAGAGGTGTATCTAACATTACTTGTGTATGCATATTGCGGGATGTGTATGTTGTATTGGTCGTGTGTGAATACTGAGATGCGAAAGGTGTATCTCACATTACTTCTGTATGCATATTGAGGGATGTGTATGTTGCATTGGACGTGTGTGAATACTGAGATATGTGTATGTGACATCAGTGGTGTAGTGTCAACATGCAGCAGTCATACCATGTAGTCCAGGTGCAGCATGCATTGTGATATGTTCACAGTATGTGTCTCGGTTACAACAGTAACAGTATGTTGGTAATGCCCTGGTTCCCTCCTATGGTGTACTGGCATGTGCCTACAGGTAGCAATGTTTGCAGTCCCCCATGTTTAACTGTGGAGTACTCACAGGCACGTATGGCAATATCAGCATGCTAAACACACCCTCGACCAGACTGCTGGACAGTCGGACATGACACAGATGTCCAAACATGACACAGATGTCCACACATATACTGCACCTGAAGCATGTGGTCAGTTGAACAGGCTACAGCAGACAGAGATGTGACATACATACCGGGAAACATTATAGGTATGTTGACATGGTGCAGGGGTTGTACACAGCGGTCAGGCCAATGATGACATTAGAGGCCACCTGATAGCATGAGGCCACACTGCGTAGCAGTAATACCCTGTCACAGTACAGGTACATGGCCACATTCACGGGGTCTACAGCACTATAACACACTCCATAGTGTTTGTGTGTGGACCCATGCCTATGTTGCCATCACCCTAGCAGTACTTTGCACCCACACAATGTGGCACAGAGAAGGGACATGCACAGTTAGCCAGTATGGCTGGGACCGATGGCATCAACAGGGTAGTAGACTGCATCACCATGAGGGGATAGTGATCCAGTTTCCACAGTATGGTAGCATACACCCTCACACCAAGCACCAGAGAGCCATACATACATACACAGACACACTGTGGTGACCAGCTATGTGTGTATGGATAACCGATGTGTGTGATGCACCACACCTGTTGACCTCATGCTTTCCACACTGCAGTATGTAGAGATCCGTACAATGGTGTACAGGGATGTGTTACATCTGGGACGTAGTCCCCACCATATGTGGCATGTGTGGTCACACAACTGGACACACATGACAGTGCTGGGAATGATACACCTGCCATAAGATGATCTGTTTGATAGACATGCAGTGGTACTGTCTGCAGTACGTGTACCAACACTATGTCTGGCAATTGTGTGGCTAAGTGCACACAGGTGGATGTCAGTGATACAGGTGTCATGTGACATACAATTGGCTACACCTGACTGCTGTGTATGCGTTAAGTCATCACCATCAAGTAACAGTGCCATAGCATACTGTTTGCACATGGCATGGTAGGGTGGTGTGTGACATACCTGTGAGCCATCCCTGGCACACATACATCTACACAGGTGGATCACCATGTTATGTACACAGATCCCTCTATACTGGATGTACAACCAACTGTACTGTCTGTATGTCACCATATAATGGTGTCAATGACGGGGCTGCATTGCAACTGCATGTTGTAGTTGGGCACAGCTGTGGTACAGACATCGGCCACTGCACATGCATGGTTGCTGCATGCACAGTACAGATTGTACATGTTTTTTGGTCCTACATGTGTCTCCTGTAGCCATGTTTGTATGCATTGCTATTGGTGGACATGTGTGTTGACATACATGACACATGGACTGTGGTATGATATCATGGGTGTCATGGGCGACTACTACAGGGGAATGTGTCCTCTGACATTGCTACCTCCTGTACTGTGAGCATTCAACAGACATGGACCCACCTTCCATTTGCATGCGTATGATTGCTTAGGCCACTGTTCTGCACAGGGGACAGCAAAGGCTTAGCTATGTACACATGTTGTGTGTGGTCCATGCACACATCCACTACAATCACATGTTTGACATATCCAAACATGCGTGTTCGTTGGTGTACAGCAACACTCATGTGTCACAGCTGTGTACCACCCGGGGCCCCTGGTATGTCTTGAGCTGACCTGGTCATGTATAGTGGTATACTTGCAATGCATAACACCTGTTGGAACCCTCTCGGTACATGTGTACCCTGCACAGTTGCTAAAGACCTCTGTACAGTCCACTGGTCATGTGTCACATGATGTTGTGGTAATGTATGGCTGTGTACTGCTGCAGCAATGACATGGTGATTTCTCGGGGACTACAGTGTAGACTGCAGTGTGTACATCTGGGATCTGCACCTGTGACAGCTGTGATGGCAGCTGAGCGTGTGATGGTTACTGCATGTGTGTGACCGCTCTGTGTGTGGGGACAGTTATGCCTTACTGTGCCCTTCCGTGTCTAGACTCCGTCTGCATGCAAGACGGCCCTTTGCAAATGCTAAGTGTGTGAGCATGCCCAGTACGCTGTTGTGTAGATGGACACACATGACAGTCCCAACTGAGCCCTTGCGAGTTGAGACTCTGTCCGCATGCAAGACAACCCTTTGCAAATGCTAAGTGTGTGAGCATGCCCAGTATGCTGTTGTGTAGATGGACACACATGACAGTCCCAACTGAGCCCTTGCGAGATGAGACTCCGTCCGCATGCAAGATGGCCCTTTGCAAATGCTAAGTGTGTGAGCATGCCCAGTACGCTGTTGTGTAGATGGACACACGTGACAGTCCCAACTGAACCCTTGCGAGTTGAGACTCCGTCCGCATGCAAGATGGCCCTTTGCAACTGCTAAGTGTGTGAGCATGCCCAGTATGCCGTTGTGTAGATCGACACACAGTACAGTCCGAATGGACGTGTATTACTAAGCGTGTGGCCATGCCCAGTGACACCTTGTGTCGGTGATGTCCTTCTGTGCATGACCGTTGACATCCTGTATAGCCATGGTGGTCATCCAGCCAACAGATGTCCATTTTCAAAGTCACGATGGATGCCTACGGAGTACACACTGGTCAACTATCTTGAAGGGTGTACTGTCTGTGGGGCGTCCCGTGACTATGTCATGTTGTCGTGGTGCACCGTACATTTTATGTTGCCACAATCACACCACTGCCGTGTGTTTGTCTATGTGTACTGTGGGAGAGTAATATGTCTGTATGCTTTCAGACTGATCACTCTCTATACAATCTCTGCCGGCATCCTTGTCAGTGTGGATGATGACACATGCCTAGATGTCTGCCTCTGGGACTGCTGTGCTTAGTAATCTTGGTAGCGTGTTCTGTACATGTGTCATGTTGTAGTGTGTTAGGGTAGTTAGGTGTATGTTCGACTCCCAGCCCTGCCAAGTGTGTGTGTGTGTGTGTGTGTGTGTGTGTGTGTGTGTGTGTGTTTGTGCGCATGATCCCGTTCACCTGGGGACGCAGTCTTGCTTTTAGACGCCACACACCACAGCAGTTACCTACCAACGTCTTTGCCTTTGCAGATGATGACACGCACCTAGATGTCTGCCTCTGGGACTGTTGTGCTTAGTAATCTCGGTAGCGTGTTCTGTAAATGCGTCATACTGTAGTGTGTTAGGGTACTTAGGTGCATGTTCGACTCCCAGCCCTGCCAAGTGTCTGTGTGTGTGTTTGCGCACATGCTCCCGTCCGCCTGGGGATGCAATCTTGCTTTTAGACGCCGCATACTACAGCAGCTTCCTACCGACGTCTTTGCCTTTGCGGATGATGACACGCACCTAGATGTCTGTCTCTGGGACTGCTGTGCTTAGTAATCTCTGTAGCGCGTTCTGTAAATGTGTCATGCTGTAGTGTGTTAGGGTAGTTATGTGGATGTTCAACTCCCAGCCCTGACAAGTGTGTTTGTGTGTGTGTGTGTGTGTGTGTGTGTGTGTTTCCAGCTGCATGACAACAGTACATTGCTTTTACAGTATTCACTCTCCATAACATCCATGCAGCGTCTTTGCCTTTGATGCTGCTGTCTGCAGGCTAGACGTGTGCCTGTGTGAATCATGTGATCCACTGATCACGGTAGCGCGTTTTGTAACTGCGTAATGCTGTCGTGTGGTACAGTGCTTACGTTTATGTTCTGCTCCCAACCCTGCCGTGTGTGTGTGTGTGTGTGTGTGTGTGTGTGTGTGCATGTGTGTGTGTGTTTGTATGTATCTATCTACATATATATATATATATATATATATATATATGTATGTATATGTATATATATATATATATATATATATATATGTATATATATATATATATATATATATATATATATATATATATATGTATGCATATATATATATATATATATATATGTATGCATATATATATATATATATATATATATATATATATATATATATGTATGCATATAGCTATATATATATATATATATATATATATATATATATATATATATATATATAATGTATATTGTATATAGATATGTATGTTGGGATTATCACTCTTGACTGTGCTGCATTCTCTGTACGTGAGCACCTTGGATGTATGCTATGGCTCTGTGATAGTGCACATACTGTGTGCTGTATACATGTGTAGTGACCGGTTATTGTGTTGCTGGGTATTACACGGGCATTGGAAACAATGTTAGTGCAGCACCTTTGACTGGTCGTATGCAGATCTCGGCAACAGTCAGCAGTGGTTATTACATTGGAATGTGAGTATGGCTCATATCCATCTGTAGTAACTGTCAATTCTACGCACCTCAGGTTAACATTACAGACGCAAGTTTATCTACAGGTTGTGGTACAGATCCCAGGACTGTATGTGTAGACATTGACAGGTGTAGGACTGGGTTGTGTTGGATGCATGGAGGGGTGTCCATGGCCAGTAATGGGGATCTCTACAGCCTGGCAGGTACGGTCTGTGACTGTCCCACAACCTCCTGTATATGGCTGACACATGCTGTACCTGTGTATATGCAGACACATACAATTACCACAAACAGCTATGGCTATCACATACACACACCCATTGCATCACCATTGGGCCATGCAATAACCGTTGTCCCTCACACACACACACACCTACGTGTACATTGGATGACTCTATGACAGCTCTGGACATGTTAACATGACACCCTGTGCATATGATGTTACCTGTGCCACCACCTGTGATGTGTAACATTGATGCAGGATCTGACTAACCTGGTGCTGCTGCACACGGTGGCTTTATTCCACTGTATTGATGTTAGCATGCTGTTAACACACAGTGTGTTACTTCCAGGTGTACTTCAGCAGGCATGATGCATTGCAGCTATGACCATCACTGTAGCATAGTTTACAGCACTGTTACTTCTGATGATGTAGTCTCCATCCATGTGCCATTTCACTGATGTGTGTAGTATTGGCAGCATGTGTGTCTGTGTGTGCAGTACGTGTGTGATGTGTGTAGTACACATGTATACATGCTTACAAATGCATACACGGCATTACACGGGCTTCACCATTCGTACACTAGCTTACTCGTTCTTCTACACGCACACATGGGCTAATACTCGCGCACACATGCTTACTCGGGCTTACTGACGAGCACGGGCACAGACACACTGTGGGCAGATTTACAGGTCACATCGTTCCCTAGGATAGCTCATGACACGCCTCTTCCACTGAGTACTGACAGCACGCATGTGACACTGCTCCAGTGAGGTTACAGTGTTTTTTACATACACACTCATGTTGTCACCTATCTTCTACTCTAATAGTCTCCTTAACCTTCACTACACTGTAGAGGCTTGGCTCGTATGGCATGACATGTTGTGATTCACTATCTTCAGCCTCACTTGCCTCACATTGCCTATAAATGCTTCGTTACATCTCTGACAGAGCGCTTCCACACATAAGTACCGGTACACAGTAGCCATGTTGTCTCCAGCTTGCCATTCATCTGCATGACATACTAACATCTAACTAAACCTACATTTTGTATGTATATTATCCATATGTCTTGTTTTGAAGTGCAGCGCTTTCTCGTGGCATTGCGCTATGCTTCCACACCAGGGATCGGGGGAGGACAACTACTGGTTCATTGATATCCAATGGACAAAGACGCCACTGGCCTTGGACTTGGACATTGGCATGCTTCTTCGACTGTATTCATACTGTATTTGCAGCTGTCATTGCTCCGTTTAGCAATGTGCAAAACGTTAGTCGCATATCATCCGGGTACATTTCTGCACATAACTCTGCTCTTGCACGGACAGCTTACTGCTTCATGTATCATGTAATTACGTAGGGTTACCACCTGTCGCACTTTGCGAGGGACAGTCCCTCTTTGGGCAGTCGTGTCCTGCAAAAAATGTGAAAAAATGGCAAATGTCCTGAGATTTTAGGACAAAATTATTTTCTATATTTTATGTAATAGTTGCATAAAACAGTTATTCTGTATCTGAAACACCTAAATGTTATAAGAAATAGAATAAGGAACTAAAATGCTGCAAGAATAAACTTTTATTCAGGCAAAAAACTGAAGTTCTGTCCTTTGTACTGGCCGTGGGTATGTTTTGCCCCGCAAAATCTGATGTTTGTAGCACAAATGTCCCACTTTGGGCATTTGGAAAGGTGGCAACCCTATAATTACATCATTTGCATAGCTTACAGATACAAATGGGGTATGTTGCAAATCCCAACATTGTCCGTGCAATGTTGGTGTTATGGGCGGTCTTGCACACCCCTACAGGTGTTTGCTGAATAGCCTGGCAGTCATCTTTCCTTGCTGTACTCTCACTCAATCCATACACGCCGGAGGCTTCATGTATCATGGCCTAGGCTTTGCTGTGTGCTATGTCTATTTGTGGTGTATGCATGGCTGTGGGTATGTCCCACTGTCATCACTGGTAAAGGTGACACCCTATAGGTACTTCCTGTAGACTGCTGTGTCATTTGACATGTCAGCACATACCTGTGGATGAACTTCCTACTGCAGCACTTTTCATACCTTCTGAGTTATCCTGCGCTCGATAATGCTGTTTCCTCAGACATGTATCTGTTTCTGATCATACCTATCAACCTCCTAGTGTAGAACATCTGTACAAGCCTAACATGATGGGGGGACAGATAGGGGCAGATTCTACATATTGCTCTTACAAACGTAGATAGTTGACAGTATTATAGGTTTTGCATTAGTATGACCTTTCTGAGGGATTTGGGGTCTTAAACACATATGTTTATCATTATTTAATGATGTCAGTTCTCAGGTATTTGGCAGACAGGTACAGATTGTGAGAGGAACACACCACACATATGAGGCATACATCTGCACATTCGTACAGTTGCGAGGTATGTTTCTAATACTGGACATCAATTTCCTTACACCAATACACACAATACATGGCGCCATCACAGGCCAGTTACTATTACATTCCTATTGCAGGACACAACCACCCACTGGGTTATATTCCTCACACAGGCCAACAGGTGCTTATCCACACTAATTATTCCATCATGTACCTTATGTGTACGCCGGTATTTGCGCTTTCCATCAGTGGCAGAGCTCACGTACGAGTATGTGGGACTGGACACTGTATCAGTGACACTGCAGGAACCTGAACCTGTGGTCATTCTTAGGGTTGCCACCTTTTTGACTGTCCAAAGTGGGACATGTTCTGTAGAAATGTCAGATTTTCCAGGAAAAAACATACCTACAGCCGTGCATAGTACTGAACTTTAACCTTTTTTGTACATATAATAGCTTATTCTAGTAACATTTGAATTGCTTATGCTACTTCACATAACATATTGAGGATTCATATATAAAATAACCATTTTATGCGACTATTAAAGTAAATTAGGAAATAAACTCTCAGGACATTTGCTATGTCTTGATTTTTTTCACAGGACTCAACTGCCTACAGAGGGACTGTTACTCGCAAAGTGGGACAGGTGGCGACCCTAGTCATTATGCGAATATCCAGACAGTTGAGTGGTATGGCACGGACCTCTGTAATACGCTGTTGTGTTCTGGCACAGCAGTAGCTCAGCATTAAAGACTGCAGTCGGAACGTGCTGACAGACAGTTGGGTTTCAGACTTCATACTCCAGATATTAATGCCAATGTGCAAACTGTTATTCTATCAAATTCTATATTTCTAAGAGATATGTTTACAGATTGTCCCTGATTTTGGACCTTTGTCTCACTTATATTCACGACTCTGTCCAGATATTTTGCTCACACAGGTTGACAGGTATGGTCAGTCACGACTGCACACAGTCATTGTCCTTCACACTTGATCAGGGTTGACCTGTTTACGTAGTGTCTTCCTCGCCCTCATGCCGTTTTCCACTTTGCAAATGTTTGCATTATATTCTCCCTCCTATTCGTGTCTGGACACGTGCATCACAGGAAGGTATTTTATCCTGGGTGGTAGGTTATGCATGCCCACTTAGGGCTGGACAGCATCATGGACCTCCACTGCACGTTCTGACTTGTGTCCAGATATCTACTGGATTGGACATCATGTCGTCATACCCATTGTACTATTTACACAAGTTGGTCATCCCATGAGGGATATCCCAAAAATTGGTCAAAACCAAAACAAGTTAGATAACGAAGATTTTTGTGGCTTCACGAAAATGTGCAGGGGGTTTTATCTGCAGGGGATACATGGTTTGCAATCCTGACACTGCCTAGGGTGACAATACCTACTACATACGTGTAGGGGTCACTGTGTGTAGCTGTTTCTGCAACAAACCAGTGGACCAAGTACGGCTGGATTTGGTGGACGTTCTGGTATGGTGGCAGGTTGTGTGTTGCGGAGGGTATGCTGGGTAGGCTATTATGCATCTAGGTGTGTTGCGTTTGTTATGGCCAGTTCCATCAGGACCCATCTGTGGGTATGTGACGGTGCTGTATCTATACATTTGTCTCGCATATTTCCATATTCATATGTTTGTGGGATTGTGTTATACACTATGGCCTGTCTGCCTGTCTTGCAGCTGTTTCTACATGAGGTTGTGTTTCTTTCCACTTCACCCTCTGCCCCCTCATACACCTCCGGTTCACCTTTTCTGCATATGACACAAGTATTGCCTTTGAGGAATTTACCATTAAACACACACCCCTCACACGTGAATTACTCACATCCCATAGAGCACTACTTTGGTTGCTGGCCCATGACATGGCCAGAGTTACACATTGACTACCCTACATGTGTCAGGTACCTTTATGGTTGTGTGGACTACCCTGCCATGTTTGCTTTCCACATGCTATACCTCATGCACATAGGTACACGCCCTTACTTCACTTTCATTACTTGGTTGGTGTATCCAGGTATTACCCGTTCGACTGTGTCACATACACGTTCGGATTATACAGCTGCCTTCCGAATTTTGCCAGCCTGTTCTACTCATTGGTAGGATGGCACCTTTTCCTATGTCCAAGCTATTCCTTATACATGTCCGACTGTTGTGGACATTGCCTCCCCACAGTCAACGGTTGTGTTTCCACCTTTTCAATTGGCCACAGTGTGACATAGGGTTACCACCTGTCCCGCTTTGTGAGGGACAGTCCCTCTTTGGGCAGTTTTGTCCTGACATGTAATTGTCAACATGGCAAATGTCCTGAGATTTTAGGACAAACATATTTCTTATATTTTATGTGATAGTTGCATTAAACAGTTAATTCTGTATCTGAAATACCTGACTGTTATGAGAAACAGAATAAGCAACTAAAATGCTACAGGAATACGCTTTTCTGTAGGCAAAACAGTTATGTTCTGTCCTTTGTACTGGCCGTGGGTATGTGTCGGCCTGTACAGTCTGATGTCTGTACCAAACATGTCCCACTTTGGTCATTTGTAAAGGTGGCAACCCTACTGTGACAGTTGCGGTGAACACAGCATATTTTACAGGCCGACACATACCCATGGTCAGTTCGACAGATAGAACTTACAACTCATGCCAATATCTAAGCTTATTCTTGTAGCATTTCGGTATCTTATTCTGTTTGTGAAATATGTTTAATGCAACTATTGCATGACGTCTATGGAGGAATTATGTCCTATATTCTCTGGACATTTGCCAGTTTTACATGTTTGTGTCAGGACACATCTGCCCACAGAGGGACTGACGCTCGAAAAGTGGGACAGGTGGTAATCTTGGTCAACGGTACGGATCATACTGTTCCTTTCAGACTACATGTGTCTGTGTTGTTATGGCTCATTTATATGCTCCTTCTGTTTCGTTTACATGCGTATGCTATTTCCTATCACATTTGGTATGTGAAATACGGACATACCTTTTGTATGTGACTATTACATGGCTTGTAGAATATGATTCAGACATACGGTCACTACCTATATCTACATTTCTCCTCGTGTATTTTGTTATGGACACATCTGCACAGCTATGTTCCCTCCCTCAAATTATGTGTCGGCAGGTGACCCTCTTCGTTGGACTGGACGTACCTACTGGTGGCGCGCTAACATCTGATAAGTTTCACTTCCACATGGTATAGCTATCAACACTACGTTGGACTACAGGCACACGGTTTTCCTGTCATTTGTTCATAGGTAGGGATCCGTTATTCCCTACCGTGCATTTGTGTTTGAGTCTTCATTTTCTGTTTGCAGGGACTCTGCTTTGCATAAGTTTCAGTCTCCATGGACACTGATAGGTATGATTACTATTGCTGGTGGAATATAATATTCAGCAGTTTAGGTTGCTCCTCGAAAGCTGACATTGACAAGCCTCCCTGCGTAACTTTGATACGCCCCTTGCACTCGCGCACTTTTCCTATGCACGTGGCTGTGGCGGCTGCGCGCCTTCATTAATATGCATATGGAGCGACTACTCCACATCTACGCCACACAGCCGGTGCAAGCCTTACGCCGGACTTGTGCCGAGCTTCATGAATCTGGGGGATAATATTTCTGGACATTGTAGCAAGTCAATTTTCTGCAGTGGCTCCCTGATTGTGTTGATACCTTAAGCACTTAATGTAAATCCTGTTTGATCTCATTTGTTTTTTTAATTCACTCATGTAGCTTTGTTTAGCTTTTGCAATTGTTTTTACTGTGCATGTAATTTCACAGAATGCTGGCTTATACATTACAGTATGGCACCTCCCCATGGCACATAAGCAAAAAAAAAAAATCTCCATTTTGTCTACTGAGTTACAGTCTTTCCACATAATCACTCCCACTGCAGACCTGTTTTAATTCTAAGCTAACTGGCATAATATTTTATTGCATTTCGGAAGTTCAAAACTAAAATAAAAACAAAACAAAAAATAATTTTTTGCAAGGGCAGCACCCCCTGCACCCCCACAGCCCCTGCTAATTAAATATGCTAACTCTGAGATTGCACTACATTGAGGAAAATGGCAAATTTCCCGTTCTGCAATGAATGGCGATCTCCATTTACTCTGTTCAAAATTCAGAAACGTCGGTTATATGGTCTCGGCCATATGTTTGGCATTTTGGCAGTTAGATCAACTGAAAGGAATCCATCTCTCTCTCTCTCTCTCTGTATATATATATATATATATATATATATATATGCGTCTATGTTGTATTATCTGAACTGTTTTTTCGATAATACACTTCCGCGAAAGTGCATTATATCAAAAATGCACTTTCGTGGAACAAAAGCAGGAAAATGTAAAAAAAAAAAAAAAAATGGCAAACTAAACAGCATTATGCAGGGGGGGGGGGCAAGTGTCACCCACACCCCCCCTAGTTTATTATTCTCACTCTGAGATCGCACTACAGTGGGGAAAAGGGAATATTCCCTTACCCCCACTGTATCACGATCTCAAAAGAAGTCTTCTTAGTTGTATATCAACAGTATATGTTAATGTACAAGTAACGGTACATGCAAACTGCATGGTTTTTTTTCTTTAGCGAAAGTACATTTTCAACAAATTGCACTTTTGCTAAAGTGTGTTCTTTCGACAATACAAATAGGACCCATACATATATATATATATATATATATATATATATATATATATATAGAGAGAGAGAGAGAGAGAGATAATTAATGGTCCATAACAGTCTGGTGGTCGAACTTTTATTTTGTTGCACAGGAAAAAAGGTGGCATGAATGATCAGCTGATCACACATGCTGGCTTTTGTCCTGTGCAAAATTGCAGTACAGTGGGTTTGGGGAGTTTGCCGGTTTATATAATTAGCAAGGGGTGAGGGTCTGGAGGCTTGCTCCTCTGCACAAAAAAAAAAAAAAAAAAAACATGTTTAAGAAATGTTTTTTTTCAATAAGTTTATTATCGAGCATTTGCGCATAATCAGTCACTGTTGGCAGCACCCACATATATAGAGACAAATACAGCTATACATTGTGTTTACATATATATATATATATATATATATATATATATATATATATATATATATATATATATATATACACACACACACACAAACACACTCATGTAATACTCTTACATACACAGCGACATTGTGTGTGTGTGTGTGTGTGTGTGTGTGTGTGTGTGTGTGTGTGTGTGTGTGTGTGTGTGTGTGTGTGTGTATATATATATATATATCTATATATGTGTGTATATATTTATACACATATATATATATATATATATATATATATATATATATATATATATATATATATGTGTGTGTGTATGGATCTAGTTTTCTTTGTTGAAATTTCATTATTCCGAAAAAGAAAAGTGGAGGACCACATATGCGAAAGCGCACTTAAACGAAAGTGCACTTTCACAAATATCGCTTCAACGAACCGATAAGAAACAAAACAGGAAACACTGAGGCGCCGAAGCACACTACAGGGGAAAAGGGAATTTACCTGTTTCCCCACTGTAGTGCGATCTTGGAGTTAGTATATTTAAGTAGCGGGGGTGTGGGGGTTTCAGGGGGACTTGCACCCCTGCAAAACACTACCGATATTCGCTTAAGTGCACTTTCATTTAAGTGAATTTTGCATAAGTGGTCCTCTACTTTTCTTTTTCAAAATAATGAAATTTCAACAAAGAAAAGTAGATCCATATATATATTTATATATACACACACAGACACACACTCACACTAATACACATAAATACGCACACAATGCAAATTCATGTATGTATATATATATATATATATATATATATATATATATATATATATATATATATATACATGGTTCTACCTGACATAGTCGAAACCACACAACACCGACAACGACATCACCGAAACCACATAATCGACAGTGCATTAACACAAAACCTCACATACCCGACAACGAAATAACCGACGGTACACAAACACGAAACCCCATACACTGCACACACCGCAATAACAACAATAAAAAAAACACATCCCCATTCCACAAACCACACACACACACACACACACCAAAATCCTTACAAACCCACACTAAACCTTACATACACAACTATCGACAACCCTAACCCTAAGGTCCGTCACTATCGCACACGCACCTAACCCGCCTCCCTAACCCTAACTCACTTAACCGCCCTAACCCAAAGTCTATCCCTACCACACACTTACCTAACCCGCTCCCTAACCCTAACTCACTTAACCCGCCTATCCCAAAGTCTATCCCTACCGCACACTTACCTAACCGCTCCCTAACCCTAACTCACTTAACCGCCCTATCCCAAAGTCTATCCCTACCGCGACACTTACCTAACCCGCCCCTAACCCTAACTCACTTAACCCACCCCTAACCCCACAGACCGCCAATATCCACACTTACCTGACCCGCACCCCAACGTCCGTCACTACCGATACTCACACAGCCTTTTACCATGTCGGCATCCTCGGCCGGTGTTGTCATCCGTCGTCGGTCTTCTGCATTGTCGATGTTCTGGCACTCGCGATTTGCCGGTCTTCTTCATTGTCGATCTTCTGAGCTCCGGATTCCGTTGTCGGTGTTCTACGCTGTCGACTAAGTCAGGTAGAACCATATATATATATATATATATATATATATATATATATATATATGCAAAGACATGTACAAACACATAATTGTGCATACACACACATATGTGTGTGTGTGTGTTTGTGTATATATATATATATATATATATATATATATATATATATATATATATATATATATATACACACACACACACACACACACACACACACACACACACACACACACACACACACACACACACACACACACACACACACACACACACATTCAGGTGTCAGTAACTCAGTTTTATTTGCAGAAGGAAATGAAATTAAAATACAGCCTATCAGCCTATAGGGTTTTCGACATTTAAGTCCACCAGATATTTCAGTAGCTTGGTGAAAATTTTACTTTCCAGAGAGGTAACTCCACTATACAGGCCTTGTCCACATATCCCTTCAGTAACAGGTTATAAAACCAAGGTCATATCCAGAGGTCATGGATGGGTCTTCCTTTTGGCCTTTTGGCTCCACAACAATAGCCTTTACCTGACATTGTCTTAATCTACATCCACATTAGTCCACACATGGATCATACATCTTTAGAAAGCACATACTTTTGTTTAGAGCCCCTGCTCTGACTCAGGAAGAACTTCTGACTAAGGAACCAACTCTTGAAGACATTTTTTTTATGGAAACATCAACTGGAAATTAACTTTTCCTTATTCATTTATTGCTATGAATTAGCTGTCTAATTTGTGTGCAAAACAAACTACAGCACACATTTAAAGTCACATTCCCTATATTATACACAAGAAATGTCAAATCTACTCATGTTCCCAGCAGAAAGCCATTAGTTTTGGACTCACATTGATGGGCTGTCAGACCTAGACAACCCATCAGAATTTCTATTAGCCAGCCCAGGTCTATGAATAATAACACTGCAGGAAGGGATGGAGAGTGAGTGCCGAGTGACATTATTCTGTATTGACATCTTGCATCTTATTCAGCCAGTGCAACGGGGCTCTGCTGGTTGAAGTGTTTACCTAACAAACAGTATTTTGGAGACTAGAAGACCCATTTCAGAGTCATGCACTCACTTTCAGTGTCTCTCTATTCTCACACCGCACAGCTGTTGGCTTATAGCACACATAGCACATTTCTTCTTGAACATCTTTGGACAACAGTTCCCAAACCTACCTCTGATGCATTTGTACATAGGGTGCATTCCTTAATAAAATAAGAAGTTACTAAGACTGGCACAGAACATTAAATTCTTTTCAATTCATTCAATGCTCTAACTGCTTAAAGATATTACTGCATGTGATTGAATCTTTTCCTTTTGTAAGATCTATTAAAGGATGAGCAATAGCTGCAAAAGTTGGTACACATTTTCTGTAGTACCCAGCAAGCCCAAGGAAAAGCCTTCAACTGTCTTTTTGTGGGGATAGGCCATTTTACAGCTCTATTTTTGTATTTGTGGTTTTACAACTTTTCTTATTATTACACATCACAAATATTTGGTTTCCACCATGTTCAATTTAATCTTTTTAGAATTCACAATAAAGCTTGCTTGCTCTTCTCCAACACAGCCTGCACATTTGGTGAGTGAGACTCCCAGGCCTCTGAAAGCATGCCCACATCATTTAGAAAAGTAGCAACACATGGTGAGTCGAGTTTTAGTAATTTATCAATCACTATCCAAAAGGTGGTTGACGTAGGGTTGCCAACCTCTTAAATGCCCAAAGAGGCACATTTTAAGGCTATGTAAGCTTTTGCAGGATAAACCATACTCAAAATTAGTGGAAATGACACTGAACTTCAGTTTTTTGCCAAAACAAAATTTGTTCTTGAGTTATTGTGTTTTTTTCTGTTACTTCATATAAATTAAGGTGTTTCAGATACAAAATCATTTTTTTTATGTAAGCATTAAAGGCAGAACCACAGCGGACTCATCTAGTGCCCACTGCCTGTCCTTGATGTAGTACCCCAACCACCTCAGATCTTCAAGTGAAGGACAAAAAATATAATTTTGTTTTGCATTGAAGAAAGCCAATTAGTACATGGATGCCAGTCAGATTCCTAGAATACAGCCAGATACATGCTCCTCAGCTTTTACTAGTCCAGTTGGCTTCCTATGGCCAGATAAACACCCCCTCGGTTCTTCAAGTGAAGAGCAAAAAACAACTTTTTTAAACTGTCGCAAGCCAATCAGCTTGCTGCGTCTTAATACACAGGAAGTGCTGAAATGCCTTTCTGTACCAGACTTCAGAAATGTCAGTACAGGAGAAAATAAAATGCAGGAGTAGCACATCTAAATGTGCCCCTTAACACTTTGCAAATGGGGTGACTTCCCCTTCACCCAACTCTTGCTAGGCTTCTGATTACAGAAAACATAGGGAATATTTTTGTCTTAGAATTTTTTTTCCACAGGATGCAATTATTCAAATAGGGGGTGTCCTGAGTAATATTGACTAGTAGTTACCCTAGGCTGGAGCTCCATTCAGGCCAAATGGTTGCATTGTGTAATGAAATGAACATTCAGAGGTTATAAAAGCTGCTTTGTCTTTAGCAAATGGAGAAAGCAGAATATGCTAGCAGCCTTTCAAGTCTAATGTTAACTATCTTACTTTTTCTTAGATTTTATATCAACTCTAAGCATGGGCGAGCTATCATACTTTGAAATGCACTTCAGTTATATAAAGTTATCACAGAAATCTTAGTCTTTCATCAAATTTAGGAATTAGGGCTATTAGGCTGCTTATTTCACTCTATGACTCTTTGATTACCCCTAGTTTGAGCATCTTTTTGGACTTTTTTTCGTTTGCTATTTGTCTCTTTGACTTTGGCTGTCTCTGTAAGGTGTAACCTTCATTCCAGGTCTTGCCTGTATGCTATGTTCCATAGAACGTCCCTTATTCCTGCTTTTATACTTTTGATATGGATTCCTCTAAGTGTGCTTCAGATAGTGATTCCCTGGTCTTGGCTGCATGAAGTCCTGCTTCCAAGCTTATCACATAACTTACAACTTTTTGCTATGACTTTAGCACATTATTATGATAGCTTTGATCTGTCCTTCTCTGTCTTGGTTATCTAACTTTGTAATTTATTGCATTTAGTCTCTCTGTCATCTCAGAGGAGCATTGACACTTAGGAGAAATTTGTTCTCCACGGAGGTAATAATACTAATACCTGCTCCTGAATCAAATTCTTTAAGTCTGACAAGTTTATTATAGACTCACTGTTGCATCTACTGAGGTTGCTGCATGTGCTCCTTTTCTGTGTGCATAACCAACAGGGTCTACCTGAGAATATCAAAACCTGAGATCATCGAAGACCACACCATCGAGAGGAAATGCACGACTACCCACTTCATCGACAGACCGGATTAATGAAAATCTTCCCAGGGGTAAGTAACCTGTTGGCTGTGAAGGCGAACTTTTCCCTTTTCCCAACTGTAGTGCGATCCCAGAGTTGGTACATTTAGTTAGGGGGTGGGGGGGGTAGAATGGTGCGGTTTCAATTTTGTATGTTGTTGACTGAGTGATTACTTACCCTGGAAATGTTGACGTTGATCAGGTCTGTCAATGAAGTGGGTTTTCATGTATTTTGTCTCAATGATGTGGTCTTTCAATGATGTTGGGTTTCAATGTTTTGAAGAAGACCCAACCAATTTTAGTATTTCCTATAAACTTACATTATATTGTACAGTGCTTTTAAATGGTGCCTTCTGTTCTTCCCAAGCCTCTTTAGTAGTATCAAGCATACCTCTGGAATGTTTGTCACACAAGATTTTAAATGAGCTAAACCTAGTTAAAGCTTATGCCACCTGTCTTATTGCAAACAATAAGTAGGATAATAACTGGTTTCAGGTCTTGTTGTCTGTATCAGTTACTGCCTTTAACATGGTTTTCAGAGTTTGACTGAAATTCTCTACTAAACAATCAGTTTGCAGATGGTATGCTGACATTTTTCACTACTTTTAGTGTTATAACTAATGCAGTGTCCTTGGCATAAATGGTGTACCTTGGTTAGAGATACTAGTAAAGCATTAGTGAAATCAGTGTATCAGGTTTTCAGTAGGGCTTCAAATAAAATTGGTGTGTTTCACCTTTCTTGAGCAATGGAGTCTTTGTGAGTTTTATAACTATGTGCATAAAGTAGATGTACTGTTCCATACAAGAAGGTATATGTTCAAAAATATAAATGCATATTAGTCAGGTGTTTGAACTGTGAATAGCTGAATACTTTTGTTTTGCATGTGATAGTTTCTTACAGTGTTACACGTGCCAAATAGGTTGGGTGACTTGCATTAAAGAATGATGGTTTGTTTTGACTGCAAACCAACCTTTCTCTTTAATCTGAGGTTGTGCACTCTCAGAGTTGGTATATTTATAAATCATGGGTGTGGAGTAAAAGTTCTTTTACAGACTGCAGCCTTGTGAAAAAAATGCATTTTATGTATCTTTTGTGATGTTTTCTGGTATGAGTATTGATGTAGTTGATGTTAAGAGTTTTGGGTATTTTACTTTTTTTTTTATTTGTTTCTTAACATAGCAAGACTTTCTGTTTTATTATTAACCTGAGATATTCCCCAGCAGCATTCAACAAGGTTAAAGAAATACTGACCTTAACGGACCCTTTAATGACGTATATCAGCTATATGACTCCATTAAGAAGGTAAAGTATACAGGAGAGGGAGAGATGCTGTAGTCTGTGTGTGTAAGACAAGCCTTTTAAAATATTAATTTCTCTTTATGAGATATTTTTGTACCTTATCCAATTGCACCAGATCACATATGAGTATGTTACAGAAGAGGGTGCATCATTTATCATATAATTTTCAGACAGTAATGGTTTTGAGTGATAAAAAAATAAATAAATCAGTACCTGGATTGACTGAAAAAAAATATATATAAAAAAGGCACAGTGATAATAACATCTACTCAAAATTAGTGGCAAGTATGAACGACAACAACAGCTACCAATCAGTAGAAGAGAGATGTTTTTAGAGATGAAGACGACCAACAGATAGTGATAAGGTGCCTGAGGTTACAGGAAAAAGATCAGAAAACTGGAAGAAATTTAACAGTAAAGGCAGCAGTCCATTGTGAACAAAAAATGTTTGAGCAGAGCCATAGAGATGAACAAGAACGGTTTTTCACAGATGGGAATGTGAAAAAAAGATTCTTATCAAAACAACAAAAAGAAAGAAGGGAGGAAAATGGGCCATTAGAAGGTAAAACAGTTTCAGAATGCCAAGAAGTTGAATCAAGGACTGACTTGGGCAGAAGTAGTTCATTTATCCACAGAAAAGGTAAAAGGTTCAACGCAATCTCTGGTGAACATAACAAGGGCAGAATGAAGGTAAAAATGGCTTCGACTTTTAAGATTTTTATCTCGTCTTCCAGGACTTTAAATGGACATAAATTGTTTATTTTGCCAAAAAAGTTTTTCATTTGTGACAACTTAAAGGGCTTTACTACTAGAGTCAACTAATGAGTTAAAAGCATTTACATATAAGCTTAATTTTAAATTGCTATTTGACAACAGCTGTAAAAAAGTGAGGGTAATAAATTAATGAAATCCAGTTTTTCTCATCCTCCTCTTCACCCCGTATTATAGGCTTTTAAAAATAGATGTGAAACTGACATTAGAAATTTGTTATCACCTAAAGTAAATAAAAAAAATGTATAACTTAAGTATTTGTGACAGGGAAATATTATTATCTATATATAAAAATAAGTTTATTAGGCTTATAAAGCCCGATAAAGGTAGAACAACAGTTATAACAGATTATGAGGCTTATTCTAGAAAAATGAAATTAATGTTAGAACTTAATTCTTATATTATGTTTTCTAATACTGAATTGAAAAGAGTTTGAGAAGGTAAAGTTTTATTGTTGCTTTACTAATGATATTTTTCTTATATGGAATGGAACAAAAAGTGAGTCTGATTTATTTCTGGGACTAAGTACAAGAAAATATTTTTAAAGTTTACCATTGGTATAGATTTGTATAATCTAGTGTATTTAGATACAAAAGTATATATAGATGATATAGAGGATTTGGGTGCTAGACTATCTTAAAAATGTGGGAAGTAATGTGTTTTTACATCAGAAGAGTATGCATCCAATATATGTTAAAAATGTATTGAAGAATATGTTTTATAAAACTGAAATATTAACTACTGATGAGAAAGTAGTAGTCTTAATTAATGATGACTTAAAATAGTGTTATAACCTCTACCAAAACAACTACAGAAAAATAGTAAAAGCAAGCAAATTTATTTATAGAGCTATAAAAAATGTGGATTGGAATACAGCTATGGCTCTGTCTTATAATTTGGACTGAAGAGAAACCAAGAATATTATTAAGGAGAACTGAAAATATTAGAAGACAATAGAGAAATGTTGAGTAAGTTGTGGAGATAACCTTAATAAGAGAAGTAAAAATGTTAAAAATGATTGTGGAGAAACTTAAAGATGGATTAAGTGAAACAAGCAAGAACAGGGGCATGTTTGTTTAAAGTGTTCAGATTTGTACAGTAATACATACTTTTTTCTCTTGTCTTGGTGGGCTTTGCCCCGCTCTGTTCGCCCTCGCTAACGCTCGGGCTCTCTCCGCTCCCCTGCCCCCATTCCCTCCCACACCAATACCTCTACATTTATAGTAATCACAGCCACACCCACAGCTCACCCTCACATCATCTCCACCAATCACAGCTCCTCAAGTCATATCACATTATACCACACCAACTTGCTCCACACAAAATACTCTCAATCACTCTCATTCCCACTAGGCATTTTTTACATCACCCACACTACTTCCCCATCCACATATAGTGCAACCCTATAATTCCTGTTCAGACCCCCCCCCCACCTAGAGCCAACTTAAACTTTATAACCATGACTATCACACAACTAAGTCTAGTTTGTCTTCTCAAAACTCTTTACAACACCACAAGTTATCACTCTAGCAATATCCCTAAACTTAGTAGCACAACACTACATTATGCACTCTCACATACAGACACCACACATTATAATAATATCTGCCCACAATTGCTCAAGAACTACATAATAGACCAATTCAGAACTAAACACATATGCTCTCATTCCTACTCCAAAAAAACACAATACTTTCTCACACTCCTCACCAAACTCCAACATCTGTATCACCATTTTAACACCATGCTCACCATAAGTGGGGATATCCACCCCAACCCAGGCCCAAATCCATCCTGTCCAACACAAACTGCTCCAACACAAATGTCTGAACATAACACCCCCACTTTCTTCATCCTTGGGCAAATCAACAACAGCAGCAAAACTAACTATCTTTTAATGCTAAATATTAATATTAGAAGTATCAAAAATAAAATACCTGAACTCCAGGCCACAATAGCACACTACTCCCCAGACATAGTTGCTTTAACAGAAACCTGGCTAAATAAAAATATAGCTAACTCAGAAGTTCTCCCTACCGGCTACAATATCATTAGACAAGGCAGACCACTTCGTAAAGGGGGTGGAACTGCCTTACTGTACAAGTCCAACTTAACTGTCCATCAATTACCAAACTCCTACCCCTCCCCCAATAATTGGGACATACTTATCTCACAACTTCAACTTCACCCTAAAAAGGTCATCACCACAACTGTGATCTATAGTCCACCTGGTAATACACCTGCTAGCCTTAAAAACTTCTTATCCTGGTGTTCTTCCACATACTCACAAGAAACCCTTATTCTGGGGGACTTCAACCTAGATTGGTTCACCTGTATATCAGAACCACCAAGAAATCTAATAAATCTCCATGGCTACCAGCAGCTAGCCCAAATGCCAACTAGATGTGATAAAAAAATCTAAAAGGGAATCCATCCTTGACTGGGTCCTAACTAACAACCCCACATTGTACCCTCACACAGGCAGTCTCCCAGACACCTTTAAGTGACCACAACATAATATACTTTATATGTAGTAGAACAAGCATATGCAAAACCATTAACTATATATCCACTAGAAACACAAAAAAATTCTCTCCTGAGGTCCTCAACACTTTACTCTGTAACTGTGACTGGACCCCCCCCATAAAAACCCTCCCACTTGATCAGGCTGTAGCATATTTCAGCAAAACATTTCTACAACACCTAGACACTATCGCTCCATTGCGCAAAATCAAGGTTAGAACCTCTACAAACCCCTGGCTCAGTAAAGAAACCAAACAAATCCTCAAGTCCAGAGACACTGCCTGGCTTTACTATAAAAAAAAAACAAAGAAACACAAAGCCTAAGTACCAAGAACTGCGCAACCATGCAAAAAGATGCATTAGGATGGACAAAAAATCCTACTACACAACATTACAAACTAAATACCAACACAACCCCCAAAAATTTTGGAAAAATGTAAACCAGCTACTAAAATCCACCCAAAAGGCTACCCCCAAATCAACCACCCCTGACACTAAAGTTCCTATCGAAACACAATTCAACTCCAACTTTGTGAACTCAATTCTATCCTTAGTATCACAGGACAGTTCCTTCCTCACTATCCCCCCCAATACAAATAACACTAATACAAGCTTTACCCTCAGAACAGTTTCTACCACTTCAATCAAAAGCATGCTCTCCAAACTAAAAACATTATCAACAGCAGCCGACCTACTCCCCAGCTATTTCTTGAAACTCACAGCAGATGCTATTCCTATCCCAGTCTCCACTCTCATAAACAGATCAATTGTTGAAAACTACTCACAGCAGATGCTATTCCTATCCCAGTCTCCACTCTCATAAACAGATCAATTGTTGAAAACTACTCACAGCAGATGCTATTCCTATCCCAGTCTCCACTCTCATAAACAGATCAATTGTTGAAAACTATGTGCCCAAACTCTGGAAAATATCCTATGTTACACCCATACATAAAGTCGGGACCTCCACTGAACTTAATAACTACAGACCCATTGCTTTACTCTCCTCCCTGGCCAAAATCCTAGAAAAATGCATCCATACCCAGATGCTAAACTATCTCCTAGACAGCAACATCCTGTCACCTACTCAGTATGGTTTCAGACCTGCCCATAGTACCACTACAGCCCTCCTCTGCTTCATAGACACAGTAAACCATCTAAAAAATGAAGGCCTACAGGTGTCAACTCTTTTCTTGGATATGTCCAAAGCATTTGACACAGTCTCACACCAAATCCTGCTAAACAAACTAAACCAATATCACATATCAAATTCCACTTTTACCTGTTTCCAAAGCTACTTAACTGAGAGGTACCAAACTGTGAAATGGGAAAATTCTCTCTCCTCAGCTGCCCATAATTATAGGAGTCCCACATGGTTCTATCTTAGGATCATTACTATTCACAGTCTTCACAAATGACCTCCATACCTCCACACAGCATGTATCTATCATTCAGTATGCAGATGATACTACCTTAATCTGTGCTGCACAAAACATTCCCACCGTCCTGCAAACAACTAAACTAGCATTCTCTGACGTTGAAAACTACCTTACCAAAGCCTAATTTATCCTCAATCCAAAGAAAACTCAGTTTATGATTATAACCTGTTCTAACAAAAACACTGATAACAGTCAATTCACTATCTACTCTACAAATGCTACTCCAATCGCTCCAGTGGCACAGGCTAAGCTATTGGGAATAACCATAGACTCCCACCTAAAATTTGATAGTCATCTCAACTTAACTATTAAAAAAGTACATGCCAAACTGGCATCACGCTACCGTATCAAACCATTTCTTACCAACAACACAAGATCAGCCATTGCTCGCTCCCAACTTCTATCCACCCTACTCTATGCATCTCCCTTTCTGACTAATCTCAACAAAACTGAACTAAGCAAAATGGAAGCCTGCTATAACAGAATTGCTTGCTTTGCTGCAAATTGCTCATATAGAACTCATCACTGTATTGCTTTGCTTTCACTGGCTTGAACTGCCCAACCTCCTAACCTACAATCAACTCTGCTTCTGTCATTCTATCTATTACCTCCCCAATGGTTCTACTTTATTTAACCGAAAGCTGATTCCAGCGAATTCAAATCCAGCGACACAAATGCATTGAACCGCGAAATAAGCAAACTCACAAAACCGTGAAATTACCGGGAAATTCGAAATGTGGAAGTGTTTTGGTTGGCCCGTCTGAGCTAAAGATCTGTAATGTAAGTGTGCGATAGTTACGGACATTAGGGTGCAGGTTAAGGTAAGTGCATAGATAGGTAATGTAATATGGGTAATGTATTTAACGTTTAGTGTAGGATTTGAGGTAGGGGTTTGGTTAGTGTATGTGTGTGGTTTATTTATTTTGTTTGGGTATAGCTCCGTAGGGTAAGTGTGCAGTAGTTACGGACATTAGGGTTAAGGAGGGGTTAAGGAGAGTGCATAGATAGTGGTGTATGAGGGGTTTAGTGTAGGGTTAGAAGTAGGGTTTTGGTTGGTGTATGTTTGTGGTTTATTTATTTTGTTTGGGTGGGTAGTATGCTTCGGGTGGTGGGGTTGGCCGAGTATGACAAATCGGTATTTTGAGTTTCGCGGTTTTGTGAGTTCGCTCATTTCGCGGTTCGATGTATATGTGTCGATGGATTTGCATTCGCTGGAATCAGCTTTTGGTTAATTAAAGTAGACCCCTCCCCAATAAGTGTCCTGCCCTCAAAAACCTAGTACAACATCACTCAGCCAAAAGGCCTCTTAGATCATCAAGCAAACTACTACTAGAAGTCACCAACAGCTACAATAGCTTTGGAGATGTGCTATATAGTAGTTCAGTGGCTAAAAAATGGAACTCTGTCCCCACTAGCATTCAAACACATCATCCAAAGCCTCCTTTAAAGACCTCATCAGGCAACATCTCAAGCAAAGTTGGCAGTGCCATAATTGCTCCCCAAGCTAGTGAAAGCGGATAAGGTATACATACTAAATCTAGAGTATTTGATAATAGTTTTCAGTCTTACTCACAAACACTGGCTAATCTAAAATGTATGTACTGTACCTGTGTACTATGTATGTATTCTACCTATGTTCCAAATTTCAGCTGTACACCACAAATCTATTAATTACCTTTATTTTAAATTAATATTTTTTGTTTGTTCACTCCACTGTAACTGTTGATGTGCCGCATACCACTGTAAAAACATGTCTTTTGTAATTTGTGTGTATACTGATCATGTCTAAATAACTAAATGTATCTGTAATTTTTCTTTGTAGAGCTTTTCTCCCCAGGCCTCTGCTGAAAAAGGGCCTTTTCGGCTCAGTCAGACACCTCCGGTTAACAAATGTAAAATAAAATAAATAAATAAATAAATAAATAAGTGTCAGAACTGTAAATAATGTAAGTATATCAATGAAAGGCTACATATGTATTGTAATAATACTAATACAATGTGTGCTCCAAGTGGTACTTTTTGTGTATATCTGAATATGTGGTATATTGTGTGAAATGTATTACATGTGAATAATTTTACATAGATGAAACAGTTAAGAAATGGAGTACAGTGAACATTTGTTGGCTGTTAAGCATGACATTGGCAAAGCATTCAGTGACTTGTATTATATGTTCAATGGCAATACAGAATTCACATTACTTCTCCAAAGTAAGAGGCTCAAATGATGGATTCAGTCTCTTTCACAGCATCCTGGCTTTAATGGTAAGCTGAGTAGTGTGATCCCTGTATAAATGAAATACACCTCCTATTTTTGAAAAACAGGACAGTGACCTCAGATTATTAGTTCAGAATTGCTGTCCCATTCTTCTCCAAAAAAACTGAAAAGGCATTTTAACTACAACAACCTAAAAGGACCCATTACCATCAGCATTTTGTCAGACCCAGCCACTCTATAGCCACCCCACAGTAAGACTGCATAATGACTACAATCATCTCATCTAATGTCATTGACCAAAATAGACTCAGTTCTACCATCTGTTTCTATCACTGTTTCCTCAAGGGCAAAAAAATAAATAAACCTCCATGACCAAATATGCAGTTTTGTCAAAGGTACGTGCATATTCTGGGTATATATTTCATTGAACTGTATGTGACACACACACACACACACACACACACACACACACACACACACACACACACACACACACACACACACACACACACACACACACATTCATAGGCACATTGGAGGGATTATATGTCTCTGCTTCTTCTAGTTATCTATTGAATGAGATGAGGACTTTTGCAGACATATTTGATAATATTATGTGTGTGCTTGTGTGTGTACGTTTATATAATTTGCACACATACATTTGTATGCATTTATTCTATAAACATAAAGCAGCTGCAGACAAGTGTTCTGTTAGTAAAATTCAAACACTTACATACTGATAGAATTCTTAGACTATATATATGGATAAACCTACCATTATTATCAAACATGTTTTTCAGCCATCCTGGGGCACTGCTGGACCCTGTTGCTAACTGCCACACATCTGCCAGACTTACAGAGAAAATGCTGCTCCACAGACCTATAATGGAAGTATATATAATTTTTATAATTCATATTCGCTTATCTCAATCCATCCCCTAAAGGCTAAACCAACAAGAATTCAGAAAAACGACTTACCATTTAAATCCAAAAATAAAATCTAAAAAAAATTATAAAATCACCTGGAAATGTATTTGAAAAACATGAAATCATAATAAACACTTTCATTGCCAATGAACTTCACCAGACTGTAAAAAATAAAAATACTACCAGTAAATAGATGAAAATTACATGATCTTTACATCCCTCACATGAAAATGAGCTCATCTGGCCATAACATTTAGTGCTGAAGTGCATGTCTTTATAAATATACTTGGGAAATGTTCACCTTCATTTAAACCAGGCTGCTAGCATGTGTCTAATTTAAGATGCCAAGATAATCTTTCCATATTGGTAGGACGACTATTTGATGACATGCCTGATACACTTCCAGTTCCATTTCAGGTAGTTAGACTTATTTTTTTTTTATTATTTTGGGGTTAGATATGTATTTTAGGTTATGCAGGACCCGCTTCCAGAACTTTAAACAAACAAACAAACAAGTACCATGTATTGCAAATCTACTTTTTTGCAATAGCAAGAGAAACAGTTTGATCTGCTCATGCCGTCTGTTCTAATGGGGTAGAATGAAAAATATAAAAAAAATTGTGAAGCAGAAGGAAACAGCAGGCCAATCTTGAAATATAAGAAAAATGGAAGTTTAATGTTCGATAACTTAAAAACATATATGGATTGAGCGCTTTCATCCCCATAAACTGGGACTTCATCAGCATCAACGACAATTCAACCAGCTCATTTAAATATCAAATAATTAATGACCTCACAACAGTTTATAAAATCCTTAAAGGTACCACACTATGAAAATTCCCCTTCTAATAAATAAAATTTAAAAATCCATAACAGGCATACTAAAATCAAAACATCTATTAGACTACACTGCACAAGAAAATCTAAAGTACATTATAAAATATACATCAAAAAACATTTAAAAGCATTAAAATGCATGTTAAAACACATTGTCCTCAAGTAGTGGCTTTTCTAGTTAATATAAGTTTGAGGGAAATCATTTCATTTAAACCTGAAGTTTATATGGTTTACAATCTAATTTGCCATTTAATCTTTCTTCAGTGTAAGATCTACAGTCACCCCCCCTCCAGGGTTTGGAATAACATGTTCTAAAATGCCAAACAAGAAATTGTTAAAACGGGAAATTTGTAGAGTGTTTATATAATGTATTATTTGCGTTTTTTGTTAAAATTTGGTACTGATGTTCATACATCCTGTCCCTTAACCATCTTTCATTTTTTCCAGTACAGTATAGGATTTATATTTTGCAAGATATATAACCCCAACTGTCTGACGGTTCCCACTTATAAAACTCACTACAGACCTTAACATATTCTCCAGAGTTCGTGTCTTTGTATCATAAATGTACTTACATTGTGAGCTACTACCACATCTGGTAGGACCTAATTTATCTAAATTCCATATTCCTAGGTTTTGTTCCAAGCTTTTCTTGAGATTAATACCAGTTTTAAATACAAAGGTAGGCTTAAGTCCTGCAGTGGACAATATTGTGGGGTTACTTTTTAAAATAGCCCAATTGTCTTCAATATTTTTTCTAATTTGGTGAGCTCTTCCCCAAGAGGGTATAACCGTAGCTCTCTCAAAGTTATTTTCCTCAAGTGGGACTTCACTTTCTTGCAATACACAGTCTAATAATGGCTTATATTTTTTACCCCACTCACTTTTTACATAATTCAAGTTCTTCTCCACCAAACTAATGGGGTAATCTCTCTCATAAAATTTTTCACCCACCTTTGGCAATTCCCCATCAACATCATCTGCCTTCGATGTCATTCGAGCAACTCGCACTAGTTGCCCTTTCACAAAACTTTTCTTCACATACTAGGGATGACTACTAGTGTACTCCAGGTATGAGTTACTGAACTTGGGTTTTCTATAGACATTAGATTTAAACCCCCTGTCCATCTTTCCAATGTAAGTGTCTAAATAATTAATACGATCAGAACTACTAGCATAAGTAAATTTCAAAAAGTTTGACGTTCCATTGAAATAGTTAATAAACTCTTTAATCTCAGCCCCTGTACCTGTCCAAAGGACAAAAATGTCATCTAAAAATGTATGTATGTCTTCACGTACCTAAATGGCTCACTATTAAAAACCTTATTAGGTTCCCATTCTAACAACACCAGGTTTGCATAGATGGGAGCACATGATGCTCTCATAGCTACACCTTTATTTTGTTGAAATATTCACTCTCAAAATATAAATAATTGTAATCTAAAACTAAGTCCATAAAATCGGTGATTAAATTTACCTTATCATTGGATAAATTAGTATTTCTATAATATATACTATCAGAAAACAGTTCCATCCCTTCCTGTCTAGGTATAGATGTAAACAGGTCAACCACATCAATAGTTAAAAATAGAATATTTTCCTCTCATAATGTATCTTTTATTCGACTAAGAAAATCCCATGAATTTTTTAGGAGGTGGTCTGCACTATTACACACATGCTTTAGCCATTTATCAATGACCACCCCAAATGGATAGCTCTTGGAACTTTGCCCAGACATTATTGGCCTAAACTCCAAATTGTCAGGCCCTTTGTGGGTTTTTAGAATCCCAAATATAGTAGCCACTATGGGATACTTTACCTTTAAATATGTGTAAACCTCATTAGTGATTCTTCCATCCAACAAATACTCCTCAAGAAAATAATCTATTCTACGATTACTAATATTTATCTCATTAATTGAAGCAATAGACTATGTGTCAGTGTCACTAAGCATCTCAAAAATCTTATGGGAATATTGTAGTGTGTCAAAAATCACTGTACCCCCTCCTTTATCAGGCTGCATGACTCTGACAGTTTTATCTTTTCGTAATTATTCTAATAACTCCTATTCTTTTTTATTTAAATTATTGACTTGATGTTGTTTTTCTTCCTTTATTTTCAAGGCATATAGATCATCAATGATAGCCTTTTCCAAAATGTTTAAAGTAGGGTCTAAGGGTGGATTAATAGTGCTTTTTCTCTTTATTTCATTTCCTTTTTTCCTGTTATGAACTGTGTCCTGGTCCTGAGATAAACAAGCCAAATTAAATTTTCTCGTGTATAATTTTAATTCTAAAATAGTGTCAGTGTAGTCGAACCTTCTTGTGGGGACAAATTTTAACCCGTTCATAAATAAAGAAAAATGTTCTTTTGAAAGAGCTATACCTGAATAATTTTATATATATATATATATATATATATATATATATATATATATATATATATATATATATATATATATATATATATATATATATATACGGTACCCTTTGTATGTGCTAACCACTCCCTCACATCTTATTTCATCATCTGAAACACTGTCCCTCATCTCCATTTGTTCCTTCTGTCTCTCCACTCTCTTTGATATGTTGAGTGTCCTAATTTGCCTTCTATTCCTACATCCCAAGTCTGTTGGTTTTGAAAACAAGTATTATAATACCTTTTATTGTGCTGCTTGTAAACATAATACTATGGCTTGTCTGGTTTATAAAAATTCTTCTCCTGGTGGGTCTGTGATTTTCTATCCTGACTAGTGACCTGTCTATCTTGATTTGTCTGCGTCAAAGGATAGGCCCTATTTGCCTTATATTCTGTGATTCTGATGAAGTCCCAGTTTATGGGGATGAAAGTGCTCAATCCATATATGTTTTTAAGTTATTGAACATTAAACTTCCATTTTTCTTATATTTCAAGATTGGCTTGCTGCTTCCTGCTGTTTCACAGTGTTTTTTTATATTTTTCATTGTTGTGGTTGAACACTGTGGTTGCCTTTGTGACTTATTATTGGTATTTTTTTGGGCACTTTGCAGCATGGATTCGCTGGATGATATTCCTTCCCTTTTTTTCACCAGTGTATAGGGAGGAATTCAACAAGGTATATTCTGAACTTGCGATAGTTAGGGGGGAGTTATCCCACCTTACTGACATTTTCAGACAATCAGAAGGTCTCAACGCTTGTGGCACTCCAAAGCAAAAATGTAATTCATCACCATGAAGTGATTTGATGGCTGTAGAAGTCAGCTGAGGGAGACGGGAAAGCCCTGCTTCTGAACATGGGAAGTACTAGAGATTTGGAAATAACGATACGAGGAGAAGGAGAAAAAACATCTGATCTGTCCTTTAAACAGAACTCTGGCCAGTATGATCTTAGTGGGGCACAGAGGACTGGTGGATGGCCTAAACATCCAGGTACAAAAGATCTTATACTTGTCAAACGAAAGTTGACTTTGATAGTTTAATTAACAAGCTATTTCAATTTAATGAAAACACATTTAGGACTGGTATATCTAAAAATGTGGAACATGAAATGGATGGTAAAAAGGATGGGACTTTGAAGGACTTGATTTATGCATTCGAGAGTAAAATGTATAAAGTTAAAACATTACAGATGGAGAATGCTTATCTTTTTCAATGTTTGCACAAGAAAATTGTTCCAAAGGGACTTAGAGTGTATAAGTTTCCCTTTGAAATTGAATATGATGATGCTTTATATTCTGAGTTTGTAGAAATGTTTAACAAGCATGGTTTGGAATTGATTGAAAAAATTATTAAATGCAAAGATGCCAAGTTATGTAAACTGCTTAGTGAGGTAGAAAAACTGAATAATGACATTAAAGAAGACTTGTTATTTCCGCAATTAGGAATGTATATATCAAGCAGATTAAAGTGGTAGAGAATATGTGATAAATTATATGAGATAAAATGGAAAAAGATTCAGCGACACCTCACAGAATACAAGGCAAATAGGGCCTATCTTTTGACGCAGACAAATCAAGATAGACAGGTCACTAGTCAAGATAGAAAATCACAGACCCACCAGGAGAAGAATTTTTATAAACCAGACAAGTCACAGTATTATGGTTACAAGTAGCACAATAAAAGGTATAATAATACTTTTTTTAAAAACCGACAGATGTGGGATGTAGAAATAGGAGAATTAGGACACTCAACATATCAAAGAGGGATCCATATCATATGAGCGAATCGCACAAATTGCGAATGCTCATAATATCGAACATACCTCGGACCTCGAAGTGCTTTTTCTGAGATTGCGATACAGTGAAGAATTGGATATTTGCTCTTTCTTTACTGTAGTGCAGTCTCGGAGTTGGAATATATATTTAGCAAGGGGTGTGGGGGCACTTCCCCCCCACAATAGGAAGTTTGAGGTCCACTACATTCAATATTATGAGCATTTGCAATTTGTGAGATTCGCTCTTATGATATAGACCCTCATAGAGAGTGAAGGGACAGAAGGAACAAATGGAGATGAGGGACAGTGTTTCAAATGATGAAATAAGATGTGATGGAGTGGTTAACACATACAAAGGATACCGTATATATAATTATTCAGGTATAGCTCTTTCAAAAGAACATTTTTCTTTATTTATGAAAGGGGTAAAATTTAGCCCACAAGAAGGTTCGACTACACTGACATTATTTTAGAATTAAAATTATACATGAGAAAATTAAATTTGGCTTGTTTATTTAAGGACCAGGACACAGTTCATAATAGGTAAAAAGGAAATGAACTAAAGAGAAAAAGCACTATTAATCTACCCTTAGACCCTACTTTAAACATTTTGGAAAAGGCTATCATTGATAATCAATATGCCTTAAAAATAAAGGAAGAAAAATAACATCAAGTCAATAATTTAAATAAAAAAGAAAAGGAGATATTGGAACAATTAAGGAAAGATAAAACTACCAGAGTCATGCGGCCTGATAAAGGAGGGGGTACAGTGATTTTCGACACACTACAATATTCCCAAAAGATTTTTGAGATGCTTAGTGACACTGACACACACTCTATTGTTTCAATTAATGAGATAAATATTAGTCATCGTACAACAGATTATTTTCTTGAGGAATATTTCTTGGATGGCAGAATCACTAATGAGGTTTACACATATTTAAAAGTAAAGGATTCCATAGTGGCTACTATATTTGGAATTCCAAAAACCCACAAAGTCCTTGACAATTTGGTGTTTAGGCCAATAGTGTCTGGGCAAGGTTCCAAGACCTATCCATTTGGGGTGGTCATTGATAAATGGCTAAATCACATGTGTAATAGTGCAGACCACCTTCTAAAAGATTTGTGGGATTTTCTTAGTAGAATAAAGGATACATTATGGGAGGAAAATATTCTATTTTTAACTACTGATGTGGTCGACCTGTTTACATCTATACCTAGACAGGGAGGGATGGAACTGTTTTCTGACAGTATATATAGGAATACTAATTTCTCTAATGACAAGGTAAATTTAATCACCGATTTTATGGGGCTTAGTTTTAGATTACAATTATTGATATTTTGAGGGTGAATACTTCAAACAAAATAAAGGTGTACATATGGGAGCATCATGTGTTCCCATCTATGCAAACCTGGTGTTGTTAGAATGGGAATATAATAAGGTTTTTAATAGTGAGCTATTTAGGTATGTGAAGACATACATATGTTTTTTGGATGACATTTTTTTCCTTTGGACAGGTACAGAGGCTGAGAATAAAGAGTTTATTAACTATTTGAAAGGAATGTCAAACTTTTTGAGATTTACTTATGCTAGTAGTTCTGATGGAATTAATTATATAGACACTTACATTCAAAAGATGGACAAGAGGTTTAAATCTAATGTTTATAGAAAACCCACGTTCAGTAACTCATACCTGGAATACACTCGTAGTCATCCCTATTATGAGAAGAAAAGTATTGTGAAAGGGCAACTAGTGCGGGTTGCTCGAATGACATTGAAGGCAGGTGATGTTGAGAGGGAATTGTAAAAGATAGCTGAAATGTTTTATGAGAGAGATTACCCCCATTAGTTTGGTGGAGGAA
Source organism: Protopterus annectens (assembly GCF_019279795.1). Lineage (NCBI taxonomy): Eukaryota > Metazoa > Chordata > Ceratodontiformes > Protopteridae > Protopterus > Protopterus annectens. The sequence continues at coordinate 264,319,176 of NC_056737.1, forward strand.
AACTTGAATTATGTAAAACGTGAGTGGGGTAAAAAATATAAGCCATTATTAGGCTGTATATTGCAAGAAAGGTAAGTCCCAGTTGAAGAAAATAACTTTGAGAGAGCTATGGTTATACCCTCTTGGGGAAGAGAGCTATGGTTATACCCTCTTGGGGAAGAGAGCTATGGTTATACCCTCTTGGGGAAGAGAGCAATGGTTATACCCTCTTGGGGAAGAGAGCTACGGTTATACCCTCTTGGGGAACAGCTCACCAAGTTAGGAAAATTATTGAAGGCAATTTGGCAATTTTAAAAAGTAACCCCACAATATTGTCCACCGCAGGAGTTAAGCCTACCTTTGTATTTAAAAATGGTATTAACCTCAAGAAAAGCTTAGAACAAATCCTAGGAAGTTGGAATTTAGATTAATTCGGTACTACCAGATGCGGTAGGTGCTCACAATATAAGTACATTTATGATACAAAGACACTAACTCTGGAGAATATGTTAAGGTCTAAAGTGAGTTTTGTAAGTAGGAACTGTCAGACAGTTGGTGTTATATATCTTGCAAAATGTAAATCCTGTCCAGCATACTATATTGGAAAAATCAAGAGACGGTTAAGAGACAGGATGTATGAACATCAGTACCAGATTTTAACAAAAAACACAAATAATGCATACTGTAAACACTCTACAAATTGCTCCTGTTTTAACATTTTCTTGTTTGGCATTTTAGAACGTGTTATTCCAAACCCTAGCGGGGGTGGCTATAGATTTTACATTGATGAAAGAAAGATTAAATGGCAAATTAGATTGCAAGCCATACAAACACCAGGTTTAAATGAAATGATCTCCCCTCAAACCTATGCTAACTAGAAAAGCCACTACTTGAGGGCATTGTGTTTTAACATGCATTTTAATGCTTTTAAATGTCTTTTAAATGGTTTTGATGTACATTTTATAATGTACTTTAGATTTTCTTGTGCAGTGTAGTCTAAGAGATGTTTTGATTTGGTATGTCTATGTTTTTTTTTAATTTTATTTATTAGAAGGGGAATTTTTCATAGAGTGGTAACTTAAAGGATTTTATTAACTGCTGTGAGGTTATTAATTATTTGTTATTTAAATGAGCTGATTGAATTGTCTTTAATTCTGATGAAGTCCCAGTTTATGGGGATGAAAGCGCCCAATTCATATATGTTTTTAAGTTATTGAACATTAAACTACCATTTTTCTTATATTTTAAGATTGGTCTGCTGCTTCCTGCTGTTTGACAGTGTTTTTTATATTTCTCATTGTTGCGGTTGAACACTGTGATAGCCTTTGTGACTTTCTAATGGGGTAGAATGCCATGTGAGGCAGTTGCACAAGGAATGGTATCAGAGGAGAATTGAAGATTTGCTGTAGTTTGTTTGGAGGTAGAAGGCCAGTGAGAAGGTATACTGAGTAATGTCACGAAGGGTGTGCATGTATAGTAGCAGTAAGGAAGTAAGAATATGAATGAGAAAAGTCTTAACTGTGTAAAGTCTGTCAAGTTTTTAATTATAGATGAAAGTAGAAATATGTTTGTCATATTATGATTATAAATTAAATAAGAAACATGTTTGCCAAATTTTAATTTACTGTCAATTACACATCCAGGAGTTTAGCAAATGTTGCTTCCTAACTGAAAACTGATCAAGGGAAGTGATGTGAAGTGTAGTAAATGTTGTTTTTCATTTAATTAATAGTTAGATTCAGAATGTATGTTATCACGACTGGCCAAACAATGCTTGGGGAGAGGGGGTGACATGTATTTTGTTTTGCAGCTTTAACATGAAGGCTTATGGTAATAAGTCAGAGCTGAAGAGAGTGGAAGTTGTTTATAGATTTTTATGTTTAGTATTTACAGTGGATTCAGAAGAAAAATGATGGCATATTGCAACAAATAAGATTTCTCTTAATTGTAAGCCACATCACTGACAAATACTGTAAATAATAGTGGACTTGGAACAAAGTTCTCTGGGACTCATAGATAACCACAAGGATCTGAGAAACATCTGTTCTAGCCACAGATTGCTGTTTATTTTTAAGATAATTGGTAGACCACTTAATTGAATTGGAGCTGGGACTACAGTATGAAAGAAGGTGAAGAAGTTATATATGACAATAAGTGTCAAAAGTCTTTGAATGACCCAAAAAGAGAATATTGACATATTGTACCCTGTTGAGCTTGTTATGGCTACAACAAAACTCATACAAAAGAGTAAAATCAGTGTCATACTGCTTTGATCTGAAAACTTGTTAATCTGGGAATATTGTATCTAAACTGAAAAGCTGTTGAAGGAGTTGATGGTCATGAACACATTTGTCCAACATTTTAGACAGCGGGAAAAGAGAATTATGGGTTTACAGTTATTGAAGGCAGTAGAAGAGGCCACCCTCTGTAATGGAAAAACAAGGCCCCATTCCTTGATGGTGAATGTGATGAATTTTCCCAAATTTTTAGGAATGCTGGTGGTCATAGCTCTCAACCATTCAGGGATAAATCTCAACAGAATCAAGGACACATCAAGAAATAATCAGAGAAAATCAGGGACACTTAAAATATTAGTATTATTAACTTGATACATTGACAGAATGAGAGAAAACCCATTAATATGCATTTTTTGAAGTAAAATAAACCTATAACTCTATTTATTGTCATTACTTAGTAACTGTAATTCACCACCTTTTCTACAAACGTTATCAGAAAAACAAGGCCCTATTCCTAGATGGTGAATGTGATTAATTTTCACAAATTTTTAGGAATGCTGGTGGTCACAGCTCTCAACCATTCAGGGATAAATCTCAACAGAATTAAGGACACATCAAGAAATAATCAGAGAAAATCAGGGACACTTAAAATATTAGTATTATTAACTTGATACATTGACAGAATGAGAGAATACCCATTAATATGCATTTTCTGAAGTAAAAGAAACCTATAACTCTATTTATTGTCATTACTTAGTAACTGTAATTCACCACCTTTTCTACAAAAGTTATCAGTTTTAGGAGGGATTAAGAGGGACAGAGCTAAAATCTCAGTTAAAATCAGGGACATCTCTGGAAATCAGGGGCAGTTGAGATATATGCTGGTGGTAACTGATCTAAGGCAGGAAACCTGGGTTTAACCCTATGTTAAGTACTTGCAGACTATGGGCACAGTGACTGTATGTATGTAAAAGAGTGAACAATTTTGACAAGCTCTTTAGCTGTTCAGTATTTATCTACCACATTGTGGAACTAATTAAATCATAAGTTATGTGAGGGAGGGAGGGGGAATGCTGTGACCTAGACAGAGCAACTCCTCAATTTATTTCCAGAATTTCTTAGGACTAGAAGCCCATTGTCACTGATGTTCAATATAGTAGGCCTTTCTGCTTTTTATCAGTGTATCCTTTACGTTTTAAGTACCTGTCTGAAATTGTTAAGGTCACTGTCTCATTTTGCCTTGTGGTAGATTTTCCACAGATAGTCTCTAGATGACATATGAAGTTTAGCCCAAGAGTAACCCAAGGATGACTGACTTCCTTCACAAACATTTTATATAAAACAGCTAGACAATTTAATGTGGAGAGGAAAGTCAAATTAAAATGACTTACTGCTTTGTCCAGTAGTAGTCTAAACAGAGCAAACCAAGAAATGTCGCAAACTTGAAGAACAAAAATGAGCTGGAATCCACACCCAATCCAGGAACTTTATTGTAAAACAAGTAACTTTAGCTACACAATTGTCGCTATTTGATTTTCAGTGATTTTTAGTGAATTTTGGTCTGGGAAGACAATTTATTTCAATTTATTTCATTTTATATTTTATATTTTATATTTTATTGTACGCTATTTGATTCATTTGATTGTTATTAAAAGTAGGTGTGTAACTAATTGAGGCCTTAATGATTACCAGGTGATGTATTTAAGACTGGGTTACACTGTCTGACTGTTTTGTCTTCTGAGGAAGGAGGGTCAGTGTACCTTCCGAAAGCGTGTAGCTAAAGTTACTTGTTTTACAATAAAGTTCCTGGATTGGGTGTGGATTCCAGCTCATTTTTGTTCTTCTAGTAGTCTAAACAGAACAGCCCAGCAAATGACTTTCAGTTTGTTTGAAAGCAGAAGAAGCAAGCTGTGTCACGTACCACAAAAGATAAAGCCTGTGTGATTTACTAATTCTAAAATGAGCTCAGAAGTGAATGCTAGGAGGTAGTTAGTGTCTGAATCAGAGAGCACACTACAGATGGCAACATTCTGATACATTAGTAAGTATGCAATACAGAATACTGTCAAGGGCAGATTTTAATTAGTCCTGTGGCAATGGTGGTACATGAAATAATGTGGCTTTGGCCATACAGCTGTACTGAAAAGTGACATCACTGGCCAGCCTTTGGTCAACAATAATATTACCCATAATTATAAGCTGTAAGGAGGCACTTGTGGGAAGTATGTTTTTCAGTTATGCTTTCATAATTGCCAGGAAGAATGCGCAAACAGACCAATAAGGGGAGTTTTACTTTGTTAATCCTAATTCAGGCTAAAATAGATACGTAGGTCTGGCTGGTATAGATTTAGCTGAGACCAACATGAGTTTTGTTTCTGATACTCCTGGCATTCATGTGAGGTAGTTTCAATTCCAATGCAAATGACCACTTACTACCAGGAGGATCAAAAGTGATATTGTTTATTGGTTAGGATTAATGTCATCTGAAAGAAGTAAAGAGATAGGGCAAAGTATGAATTGTTTTTGATACTGAAGCTTTTCTCCTCAGCCCCTGACTGAATTTTGATTGTCATCTAGTCAGATTTGTACATGAAAAATGTATTTGCATTTGTATTTTGCCGTATTATACTATATTAGTTTTTAGTTTTATTTGTATAGATAGTATTATTAATGACTTCATATATTATAGTGTATTAGTCTGATAGTGGAGCTTTTCTCCTCGGGCCTCTGCTGAAAATGGACATGTATCCAGCCAGACTAGCCCGGTTAACAAATGTAAAATAAATAAAAATAAATAAAATGACAATGTTCCAATATTTGAATTTTCTACTGAAACTGAAATTGAGATGTTTATTCTTTGCATAGTAAAGTAAAGCTGTGTGTGTGGCTTATTAAACTGCTCTTTGAGTGATTTGAGTTAATCTTCATGTGTAAGAAGAGGAGAACCATAGTACCTACAGTTTATCATTCTACTATGAGCATACTAACAATGAAGTCAGTATACTTTATACAACAGTAATCTCAATAGGAATACAAGCACAGATAGAGTAAAGGACAGAAGATTGATGCAAGTTGAATTGCTCCTCTGTAATCGTATAGGTGCAACTTGGAAGTAATTGATTAACTGCTTGTGGGAGAAAGTATTTCATGATACATAAGATGGTGTACCTCATGGAGGGCTGAGGTAGATGGTTTATACAGGACCACCTGAATTAAGCTATCCAAGCATCAACATTCCACTTTTCAGCACTTGGTTTTAGATGCCTTCAAATGCTGTTCTCACTTGTTCAAATTCCAGACATCTCTAATGGATGAGCCCCTGAAAAGCTTGCCAACCTCTTTGTCACTTGCTCAATGTGGAGGCAGAGAAAACACTGCCAACACATTTCGAAGTGGGTTACCTTGTGTCTTGCTCAAATTGTGATTGTGCTAATCATGTGAAAAACTTACAGACTCAAGTATGTGGCTGTGGCAGATGGTACAGCTGAAGCTGTTCTGTAAGAAATACATGAAGAACAACATTTTAGATGTCGAGTTTAAGAAGGAAGTTCTCTTTCAACTGGCTTCTCAAGATATCCGAATGGTATCTTGAGGAAGAAACAAGACCTCACTACTGTGGAAGAGATTTATTATTTTCTTGAGATCCTCCATAGCTCTTAAGTCCATCTAATCTCAAATAAGGAGGAAGTCTCTTTGTCAGCCAAAGGGAAGCACTTAAGCATCTGGTAATCCTGACCTCTACAGTCAAGTCACATAGATTATATCTCACTGGCCCACCTGCTGCAGTCTTGACTGATGCTTTAGTCTGCTCTTCATGTTGGGAAGTTATCTGACAATGGCTTGGCATGGACAACCACAACCAAGGACCAGATGGCTTGCTTTTAATCAATGTTGGTGACAGCTCATTTTTCTTATGTTCTCTCTAGAAAATAGTTTATTACATTTCAAGACCATCTCAGAAGAGATTATGGAAAAGATACAGACACTACTGCTGAATGTCCCTCAGTGCAATCTCTTATTTAGAATGGGATCAGGGCTATAAGAGTGTCTCTTCTCTTCCTGCTAATAAAGGAATGGACAGTGTCTAGTCCATTCAAGATGTCACTGATTTCATCTAGGACATTCAATACATCCAGTTCTAGAGGGCTTCTCGCCAGAGAATCACACATCTGCTGTTGTAGGACAATGAGAGATCATCATTGGACACTGTGCATGTCTTTTGATTCTTCTCAGTCCTGCTGCTGTTATTTTTCAAGTGATCAAAAATCTTTCCACCAGGTACACTCATTATTTCAAGTGGAAAAAGTTCTTCATTTAGTCAGGAAAGGATTCTGTACCACTCCATTCAATTAGCTTGCATGCCAATTTTACATATCTCAGGCACCTGCATTTCCTGAGTCTTAGTTATTCTACAGTCAACATGCATTTTTCAGCTAGTTCTGTTCATCAAGAGCTTGTACAAAGTAGAAATAAGGCCCAATATAGGCTAACAATTTTTTTAAAGAAGTGATACATTTGTATCCACCATTGAAGACCTCCTTCCACCTGTAAGATCAGAGGTGACTTCTCTACAACCACCAACTTTAAGCCTGCATAAAAACATCTCTGAAAGACTGACAGGTGTGGATTCAGTGTTGTGAGCTGTGTCTCACTGTGAGTAGATGTGCTGTCAAACTACAATGTATTTCAGTTTACACCATTCTTTATGTTTCTGCAGAGGAAGCAATCAAAACATATAATACTTTTAGCCATTCAGAGGAGGAAAGCCTAAATAGTTTAGAGAATACTGTGAACCAAAGAAGAACATACCAAATATAGGGCATTGCATTCTTTAACTTTGTTGATCCTTTGTCGATCCTCTGATAATTAAAGTGCAGTTCTGGTGTGTTTCATTGGATCAGAATTCATCGACTTGTTTTTACTACTGGATCTGGCAAAGAGGAAGCGGTATGTTGGCAAATGTAAAAATTTTGGGTTGCATTATTTTGGAGTTGTTTATAGTGTTTATTTCACTGATGATTTTCAAGTTTGTGTTGTAAGACACAGAGAGCAATGATGTTACCCTTCCCCTACTGCTGCGTAATCACAGAGTTAGTAAAAAAATCACAGTGAAGAGGGGGAGACATCTTGACCCCTGCAAAAACAATGTTTCTGTAGTTTTTGATGGGTTTTGTTTCTATGGACATTCAGTGGTTTGTGCTACAGTGGTTGAGCAGTTCAAGGTTGTCAGCTTGTTGCATTGATATAAATCTTCAGGCATGTATTCTTTACTAGAAATCAAGGGGTCCTAGAACAGGAAGATGAATATATGACTGACATTTAATAGAAGGTGTGTGACTATGAATTAAGTACTTGAATGATTTTCTAATCAGAGACAACGGTAGATATGTGTATGGAATCAGAAGTGATCACGTAGACAGTTTAGGGAATCATATCTGGAATCAGGTTGGTAATTTGGCAACTAATTCCCTAAATGCAAATACTCTGAAGTCAACTCGTTAAAAAACACTGTTTAGCAAACTTTGGAGTAAGTGTTCCAGCATTATCTGATTTTATACATGCCTACAATGAAGTTGCACAACAGTGGAGAAAAAGGAACTATCACTGTCAGTGAAAGCATTTTCAGTGAATGTTATTCAGAATATTTACATTTGAAAAAAAAGGTGCATAAGTTCGCGTCATATTCCCACATATCTAACTCATTGTATGAAAAACCAAGAGATCCCAGTTAGGATATTAAACAACGTGATGACAACCATCCTAACAGGGGAGCAGTAGGGAGGTATTAATCAATATATGAGAGAAAATTCCTATGGTTACCTGTATGGGTGCATAGGAGTCAGTCATATCAGTGGTGCTGGAGCAGGAGCCCACCTAGATTATTTTCAGTAGGGTATTAAAGGGTTCCTAGGACTGTGCTGGTGTCTTGTTGAAGGTTCCTTCTTTTGAGGCAGTAAGAAAGCAAGGCTCTGATCCAAAGTAAATCTTATCCAATTTAAAGCCAAAATAAAACATGCAGGAGCCAGTTCCACAGTGTTCAGTTCTTTTATTAAAAAAGCAAGGTAGATGTGAACTGTCTGACTCAAAGGTTAAATCTGATTTGTATTTATCACAGAAAAAAAAAATGGGAGCGTTTGTGGGAGAGCTAGGACTCTCGGGCATGTCCACGAGTAGGGAGGGCCCAAAGGGCACTACTGGCAAATCCCCACCCCTTAAGGTTTCATGTTTTTGGTGCCAGAATTTTGCATATTGTTATAAAGCACTAAGAATAAACATGGAAAGCATAGGTAGGAACTTCTCTGGACAATTACTAGCAGAGGAGATAGAAAATATAAAAATTATACAAAGAATAAATAGAAGCTGAGGAGGCGTTCTAGTTTTTAGAAGATAACACAATGTGAAGCAATGATCTATAACACTAATTCTTTTAAAACTAAAAAAAATATATGTAAATCATAATGATGACACATGCATTCACTTGAAATGCTTCATCAGATCTGTCTTGAAATGCATATGTCTTCTAATGTGGGAGAGCCGATAAGCCAGCATTAATAAATGCGTGGGTGATGTAAAAGATATCTGTGTGTGCTATGGTAAGTTATTAAACACTTAAGATTACACATACATGAATCTCCCACTTTGCCAAGTGGTGAAGCTGTATAGATGATAAGACAGTATGGCTGGGCATATTGATGGTATCGGTTATTTGGAATATAGGAAAAAATCAGAGCACCTAGAGGCAAACAGAGGGAGAACATGCAAACTCCACATAGAATGCAACCCAGCTGACAATCAAGCAAGAGAATCTCTTGTTGTGAGGCAAGAACACTATATGCTGTGCCACTGTGCCTCACACACACACACACACACACACACACACACACACACACACACACACACACACACACACACACACACACAAACCGTATATGTGTGTATATGTGTGTATATGTGTATATATATATATATATATATATATATATATATATATATATATATATATATATATAGATTCACTTTATAAGCTTGAACTTCTGAAATCTCGAATTACAGAATCCCGAGCCTATAAAGTAGAAAATCCAAATACCCAAATACCCAAACCTACACAGTCAAGAAGCCCTAAATCCTGAAACCGCAAAACTGTGAAATTCAAACTCCCAACACTTTCAAACACCATTACAACACACATACACACAACTAAATAAGCACATACACCTACCTTATGATATGCAGGGGAACAAGCCCCTCTGCACCCCCCACACTCCCCCTACTTAAATATTCTAACTCCAAGTTCACACTACATACACACAGACACAAAACATCACCACACAAACTACATTCTTCTCGCACACATAACAGTAACAACACACACTAACACACACTACAGCCCCTACCCAACAACCTTAAACATAAACACTTACCTGAATCCACAAACACAGTGCAACACCAGAACCGCTAATTAAAAATCTCCCGCATTCGAGATTTTGAATTTTGCGCTTTTGGGGTTGCAATCTTCCGATCCTTCCACTTTATGAACGCGGGATACTGAATTTCGAGATTTCAGTATTTCGAGCTTATAAAGTGTTCCCATAGAGATATATATATATATATATATATATATATATATATATATATATATATATATATATACATATATATATATATATACATATATATTTATATATATATATATATATATATATTTATATATATATATGTATTTATATATATATATATATATATTTATATATATATATATATATATATGGGTCTACTTCGAATAACCGAACCGCCACTTCACCGACACCCAGAAGATCGAGACAGAATGACCGAACAGGTAGGTGATCGAAAAGGCTATATTCCGACAGCTGAAAGACCGACAACGGCAACGTGTGAGCGCGGTCCGGTAAGTGTGCGATAGTGACGGATTTAGGATTAGGGAGCGGACAGGTAAGTGTACTATAGTGAGGGATTTAAGGTTAGGGTGTGGGAAAGGTGAGTGTGTGGTAGTGTCGGACTTAGGGTTCTGGTAAGGTAAGTGTGTGATAGTGACGGAGTGTAGTGTAGGGAAGGGTTAAGTGTGTTAGGGTTAGTATGCGGGTGGAGTGAGTGTGCGATAGTAACGGGCTTAATGTTTTGGGGTGGGTTAAGTGAGTTAGGGTTAGGGTGCAGGTAGGGTAAGTGTGCGATAGTGACGGTGTTGAGGTTTAGGGGTGGGTTAAGTGAGTTAGGGTTAGGGTGCGGGTTGGGTAAGTGTGCGGTAGTGTTGGACGTTAGGGTTAGGGTTTAGGTTAAGGTTAGTGGATATGTTATTGTGTGCAATGTGTAGTTTACGTTTTTTGTGTCGGTGTAATGGTGTTCGGTTTTTAGTTGTTGGTGTTTGTCGGTGTTGTATGTTTTCGGTTGTTTGGGGTCGGTAAATTGTGTGTCGGTGAATCGGAAGTTCGGTTATACAAAGTAGACCCATATATATATTTATATATATATATGTATATATATATATATATATATATATATATGTATATATATATATATATATATATATATATATATATATATATACATATATATATATATATATATATATATATATATATATATACACACACACATATATGGGGCTAGCTTCATTAGAAATAAAGTGCAGTTACAAATTAGTAAAATAAATAAGGCAAAGTGGCCAATCAGAATGAGTAAAAAAAAAATCCCGCTCAAGTTCAATAAAAAAAAAAAAAGGTTATATTTTGGCTACAAGACTTATGCTAGAGATGACCAACAGGTGGCATTGTTGTAAAAGGCTACTTGACCATTATGTTACAAGTTCAATGTGTTTGTTCACAAACAGGTTGTGCTGTTGCTGTGAAAGGCTGGAATTTAAGTGCATATTTGATTTTATTATTTTTTTATTTTACATTCGTTTACCGGGAAACTCCAGCTGGACATAATGGTCTTTTTCAGTGGAGGCCCAGGGAGAAAAGCTCCAAGATGAAAAGTAACACAGCAGCAAAAGTGGTAATAAAGTACAACATAGCAATACAAGCAGTAGGTAACATAATATAACATAACAACATTGTAAGTATAATACAGTCAAATGAGTATTTATGGTTACATTTTATGTTACTGAAAGAAAAACAGAGACAATAGCTAAGTGTGCACAGATGTCCAGCTCAGCAGATGTAGTGATAATTATAACAATTTACAAGAAATTTAATGCAGTCAGCACCAATGCTTAACAAAGTAGTCCTATACAAATAGGCAGAGAGGATTAGGTGGAAGGGTGATGAGCAAAGTGAGGCAGGGGAGTGTTTTATCTCAGGGAGCTGCAGGAACAGAGCCAGGTCTTTGCAAGGTGGGTTTTTAGGAGCTTTTTAAATTGAACTGTTGAGGGGAATAGTGAGTTTGGTAGGCTGTTCCAAATCCTGGAGGTGTGGTTGGAGAAAAGAAATTTGACTGCTGAGTTTTTTGCATTAGTGACTTGAAGATGTTTATTGTTAGAACAGAGGGATCTAGAAGCAGAGTAGGGTTGAATAATATATTTGAGGGCTGGGGTGTTTTCAGGGTGGTGGAGAATTTTATGAGCTAGGGTTAGTCAATTAAAGTGTAGGAGTTAGGGGAGTTCCAGCCAATCGAGCTGTTTGAGAGATAAACAATGTGACTTGTAAGATACTTTGGTGGCAAATTTGGAGATTTTGTTGTACAAGCTTCAAGTTTGACAAGTTTTTCAGACGATGAGGTTGGTTCGGACTGGGAATGCATATAGGAGTGTTGCTAGAAGGTGTGTCCTGGCAGTTGTAACATTTGTGTTTTTTGTTAGAAATTGTTTATTTCTATATAGGAGGCCAGGTTTCTTTTGAACTTTTTGATGGTTTGGTCTATATGGAGATCAAATGTCATGTTATTGTCAATTATAACCCCTAGCATTTTGGCTTGGTCAGTTAGAGTGATCATAGTATTGTTGTTGGAGAAGATGTGTAAGTTTACAGATAGAGAGAGGTATTCCTGGAGGGGCAGAAGAGCAGGAGTTTTGTTTTATTGGGATTTAATATAAGCTGGGAGCTGGTTAACAAGGTTTCTATGGACAAGAAGGAGTCTTGGGTGATGGTATGAAGGCCATTGAGGGAAGGGGCAGAGCAGATTAAAGTGGAGTCATCAGTGTGGTGAATCACAGTGGCATGAGGAGCAGAGGAGTAAAGCTGATTGGTAAAGAGAGAGAACAGGAAGGATCCAAGGATGGAGCCTTGTGGGACCCCCATGGTGACTAGGAGGAAGTGTAAGAGGGATTGATGGTAATGGATAACTTGTTGATGGCCTGCTTAGTAGCTTTGAAACCAGTTAATAGAAGTGTGGCTGAGGTTAAGGGAGGAAAGGACAGTGATGAGTTTGCTATGGTTGACCATGTCAAAGGCCTTTGACAGGTCAAGGAATATAGCTGATTCAAACTGGGAATTGTTTCTGTGATGGTAAACTATGTTTGTAAAAGACAGTAGGGCTGTTGTGATACAATGTGCAGGATGAAAACCATGTTGGGTATGGGATAGGAGATTGTGTGAGAAGAGATGTTCCATGAGTTGGGTATTTACAACTCTTTCAAGAATTTTATATAGGTGTGAAAGAATGGCAATAGGGTGATAGTTCACAGGAACTACCTCCTTTGTGTAGTGGGATAATGTGAGAGACCTTCCAGATAGTGGGGACATATGCTTCTTTTTCTGATCTGTTTATGAGTATGGCTTTTGGGTAGGAGATTGGTTCTGCAGCAATTTTTAGATAGTCTGCAGGGAAATTATCTGCAGCTAGAGTGGTGAAGCTTAGTCTTTTCAATATTTTTTTGATGCAATGGACAGGGACTGGACTTAAATTGGATGGTGGAGTTTTTCGGGAGTATATTATGGTTTGATTTAGGGAGGGTAGGGTTGGACCTAGTCAGGTTGTTTGCTAGAGTTTGAATGGATTCAGTGAAGTAAGTATTGAATTGGGTAGCCACATTTTCATGGTTGTTAGTTGTTTTTGGAGTGGGAGTAGTAGTTTTACTTTTACCTGGTTGTAGTAAATTATGAACAGCAGCCCAGAACTTTTGTGGATTCTTCTGATGCTTGGTTTGGATATTGTGGTAGTAATTGGATTTGTCAATTTTAAATATTTTTTTAATTTATTACAAAGTTTGAGGGAAATTTTGTTTAGTAGTGGTGTTTTTTTTTTCTTATGGAACTGTAACCAGGTCCTATCTCTGGTTTTGAGTAGGGATCTGGTTTCTTTGGTTAACTAGGGTGCATAGTTGACTTTGGTTCCTAGGTTTGCACTAGGCTAATGGCCCCTGAGCCTTTACAAGCCTACCCCATAGGATTACACTGGCATCATGCCACCTGACCTTAGTTCCCAGTGCCTCTGTCGAGTAGAGCCACTGGAGTGATCTCCGGGGTGAATTTTCTATTTCCCATCCACTCATCAAGATTCCTCTTGAAGAGGGTCAGTGAGGTGCTCTGCTTGACATGTATGGGAAGTCTATTCCATAACACGGACAATCTCTGGGTTATGAACCTATCCCTCCAGCATGTTCTGTTGATTGTGGTAATGAAGTTGAGGTCTCTGGAGCGTGCAGTGCAGATGGATTGGAATTTCTTTAGAGGTAGCATTTCTAAAAGAGCTGGGTCAGACATGGCTTTGTAAGTCAAGCATAAGCCTCTAAGTAGGCGATATGAGACAGAGAATAGTTGAAGTTTTTTGAGCCTGTCCATATAGGACAAGTGTTTAAGGCCTAGGATCCTCTTTGTGAGGTACTTTTGTGGCCTCTCCAGTTGTTGCAGGTGCCTAGTGAGGTACATGCCAAATGGAGCATTATACTCTATGACTGGCCTAATGAAGGAAGAGTAGAGGGAGACAATGACCCCTTAGTAATGAGATGTGCCACACAGAAGGACTTTCTGACCACAGTGGCAATGTGGTGGTCAAAAGAGAGGTTGCTGTCAACCTGTGTTTCCAGATCTCTTAAAACATCTTCTGTGTTCAGTGGACTACCATCGATATGGTAATTCATGGGAGCTGGGTTTTTCCCAAAGCGGATGATGACACATTTTTTGCCATTGACTTTAAGGCCATGGTTCTGACACCAGTAATTGGTCTCAGTGAGGCCTTTCTGTAGGATGTCAACATCACTTGGGGAGATAATAATAGCTCCCAACTTGCAATCGTCTGTGAATTTTGTCAGCCAGAGTCCCTTTGTGTTGGCCTGGACTTCAGAGAAGTAGATACTAAACAGGAGAGGACCCAGGACCGAACACTGTGGGACTCCACTCGTGACTGGTCAGCAATCTGACTTGGAGTCAGCTACTTTCACACTGTGGGTTCTATTTGTGAGCCAGTTTGCAATCCACATAATGATACAGGGATTGATGCCTAGCTTAGTGAGTTTTTCTATGATTTGTGAGTGGGGAATGGCATCAAAGGCCTTGGCTAGATCAAGGTAGGCTGTATGAATTACCTTGCCTTCATCCACAGCTCTGTTGACTGACTCAAACAAGTTGACCAGATTGAGCAGGCATGATTTACCCTTTACAAAACCAAACTGTGTGTGATCCAGAGTTTGGAGATTTCCTATATCCTTGTTTATTAGGTCCATGATGATGCATTCCATAGCTTTGTGTATCAGACTCATCAGGTTAATGGAGCGATAGTTCCCAGGGTCTGCAGTCACTCCTCCTTTGTGGAGAGGGATGATTGTAGCAGCACACCCTTTGATAGGGACAAAGCCTGAGGTAAGCCTGTGGTTGAACAGGGCACACAGGTGAGGTAAATATATAAAAAAGCACAACACCAGGAATAAGAATGGACCGGTACAATAAAAAAATCCAAGTAACAAACAACAAAAGTATCAAAGTCCAACATGGCAAACTGGAAAGATAAATAAAATTAAAACTTTAATTCAGAACAGTAAATGCTTTCACAGTGTATTAAACCACTTCTTAGGTACACACTATGTTTAAATGGCTAGCATAAAATCAATTAACACCATCACTAAAAAGGGTTCCTATTACGGGCCCGAAAATCCCTTTAGGCGAATACGAAGACGTCGAACTGTATAGTGCGAAGTATGTAAACCCAGAAATGTCAAAACCACGAATTTCGAAATGTTGATTTGTTTTGGTTGGCCCATGTGTGGTACAGCTCCGTAAGGTAAGTGTGGGATAGTACTTTAGTGTTAGGATTTGGGTTAAGGTAAGTGTATAGATAGGTACTGTATGTAAGAGTTAGTGTAGTGTTAGGTGTAGGGTTTTTAAATGTATGTATGTGTATTATTTATTTTGTTTAGGTGTATGTCTGTAGGGGATGTGTGAGGTAGTTACGAAACTTAGGGTTAGGGAGGGGTTAAAGAGAGTGCATAGATAGTTGTGTTTGTGGGGTTTAGTGTAGTGTTGGAGGTAGGGTTTTGGTGCTTTTATTTTGTTTAGGTGTATGTCTGTAGGGGATGTGTGCAGTAGTTATGGACCTAGGGGTTAAGTAGAGTGCATAGATAGTTGTGTTTGTGGGGTTTAGTGTAGTGTTGGAGGTAGGGTTTTGATGCTTTAGTTTAGGTTATAAGTAGGGTTTGGTTAGTGTATATATGTGGTTTATTTATTTTGTTTGGGTAGGTAGTATGTAGCAGGTGGTGGGGTTAGCCGACTATGACAGTTCGATATTTTTTTTCGTGGTTTAGTGTGTTCGGGATTTTCACGGTTCGCGGTATAGGGGTCGATGTTTCAGTATTCATGCACAGGGTTTTCGCTTTGCTAATATAGACCCCACTAAAAACAGGCTCCAAATAGTATAGCTTAAATAAAAACATTAAGAAAAATCTCATATATAAAATAAAAACTGACAGAAATACAAAACATTTTTACAAATTAGACAGGAAATGAATCTACCTAGAAGTTACATTGTTATAATGAGACAAGTTAAAGAACTTGCCTTGAGCTACTTTAGGAACTTTAAACCTGCAGCCGGATTTGTGGATAAGTGCTCTGAATTGTGGCAAGCTATCCAACAAGACACTAAATTTATAGCAACTGCATATAAATTAATTAAGGATTTGAAATTTCAGGACAAAATTTTGCTTTCAGAGTATTGCAAAAAGTAACAGTAACAGACAATCAGATATTAAAAGCAATTGATATAACTAGGAAATCAGTTTCTTTTCAAAAACTGATGTACACGCAATTGATGATTTGGAACAATGCATATTACACACATCTTAGATTACATAAATTTAACCCTAGGAATTCTCCAATTTGTCCATACTGTGCAGATCAAACAGCGGATCTTCTTCATATGTTCTGAGTTGTAAATGCGTATATAAACTTTGGAACTCTCTTAAAGTACAACTGCAAAAGATGGGTTATCAAAGTTCTACACTGTCATGGAATTTATGATTCTACACATTCCTCCAAGAGAGCTTTCCAGATCGCAAACTATTATCTGTATGAATATTTTTTGATGAAACTCTATATAGCCACAAATTGGCTAGAACCACATAAGACATCATGGAATAATTTTAAGTTGTGGCTATAAAGCATATACTAGCACATAAATTACTTCTGAAACAAACTAACAAAAATATTAATAACCCGAAAATATGGGAAAAGGTCTTCAATATTATATTAGCATGATACTGATTTTAGGAATATATTAAATATAGGAAGCATTTCATGTAGATATTGTATAAATGGTTTGTAGTAGTTATAGTGTATTATGTGTGTGATGTTTATTGTATTTTTGTAATGTTTTTGGAAAATATATTTCAATAAAAATTTATTATGGAAAAAAAAAAAGAAATACAAAACATTTAAAATCTCAGTGTTTTAGTGTTTAAGTGGTCTTGCCTTTAACAATGGTTTTAGTGAAACAACCTAATTTAAACCTGGTTCTTTGTCTGCATTCAGTGACAGAATCCATTTCTGTTCAGCAGACTCTGTCCTGTTCCTAATATCCCCCCCTCTTAAATTCTCTGAAATTATTTCCAGTACCAGAAATCTAAAGGTATGGCCAGCATCAAAATTCATCATGTATTTAGCAAGGGCATTCATATCTTTCTTATTTTTAATGTCCCTCTGATGTTCCAAGATTCTATCCTTAAGCTGCCTGTTACTTATATCTATATAGAATGCAGGGCACTTAGCACAATAACTAAGATATACTATGTTTCTGGTCTTACTGTCAGCGTAGAAATCTATTTCTACCTCAAACTTATTATGTGAATGTACATAATTCATACCTGTATGAATAAATTTACAGGCTGTACAATTCCTACATTTAAAAGTACCTTCCTAGTAGATGCTAAAACTTTCGTAGTAGTGGATGCATTATAGCATAGGTGCCTCTTCAATGATCTATTATTTTTAAAAGAGTTTTATTGGCAAATTTAAGGAATTAGAAAATAAACTGTACAAGTTTAAGAGGCTGCAGTGGCAGTGATTTCATTTAGAAGCACCTCTTAAACACAAAGTTATACCTAGGGGGTTTAGAATCCTTAATATGCCCACCTATGGGAATTTATATCCAGACTTGCTTCTAAAATGGCAGACTTTTAACTTACAAGCCAGCTCAAGCTATCTGCAAATGCTAATAGACTTTTTTCTTCCTGAAGAAAAGGAGTTACATCAGCAAATAAATATACTACAGAATGAGATTTAGGACACCTTTTCAGCAGATATTATCGGCATTAAACTAGATTCCCTACATGATAATATTCTAAGTTATGAAAAGAGATTGCAGATGATAAAAACTAAGAAACTGCAATGCAATCTCAATGATTTTGCTAATGGAGTAGTTTTTACATGGACCAGAATGAATACCACTGCTGCAACTAATGTTGACCATTTGCAAGTAGCTATGGGGCCTTTAACTGAAGAAACTGACAACCCTGTAGATTCAGTGCTGTCTTCCTCTTTGGGAGGAGCTGCTGCTATGACACCAACTGAGCATGCGTGTGTGCCTGTAATGAGCTCTGAACAGTCTCGGCATGATGGTAGTGCTGAGAAAACACTAACAGGACATCCACATAAGAAAAGGAAATCGAGCAATGACAAAACCAGGAGTTTTTCTGTGCCTATACCTTCCAATATGGATTTTACGGCTGCTACAATCTCTTTTAACCTGCGGAACCCTTTTCCGATCTGAGACAGATCCCAAAGCCAAGGGAGAAAGGACAAAATACAATGGATCTCGAATACGGAAACCAACCAGACTTTGATGGCCCAACGGAAATGGAGGTAAAGGGTCTAGTTATTAATATCTCCTCACTACCTTTAACTTCTGCACAAATAGCACTTTTGAATAAAGGCTTATCATTTATCCCTACATGGAAAGCAGAACTATCAGATGTATTGACAGACCTAAGACTTTTTGGAAGGACACTTACACTAAGAAGTATGTTTTTTAGGAATAACAGTAATGATATTGACACTTTTAAGAAGCATAGCACCTTTATCCCACTTCCAAATGTGAAAATAGACATGTTCATAGAGATTTGTAAAAAAACAAATCAGAAAAGAGTTTGAATGTAAAGACAAACCTGTATGCTTTAATTTAACCTATGAAGAACATGTTGCACTGACAGAAATAAAAACATGAAGTCTTTGGAAATTAGACCAGCTGACAAGGGAGGGGAAATAGTAGTACTAGATAGAGAATGCTATAAAGCACAAATGGAGAAATTATTAAGTAGTGCTGATACCTATGTATGCATCTCTAAATTTGTTGTCAGTGCGATTACTGAAAAAGTATTTTTTTCTATTCAATATGCTTATGACTGGCATGATCAGTGAGAAACTTTTTGAGTACTTTGAAGTCAAATAACACCTAGTACCTATAATTTATGGACTACCTAATGTGCATAAAGATGCAATTAATCCACCAGTGCATCCAATAGTGTCTGGAAAAAGTTGGGCTATGGAGCCACTTTCAATTTGTACTGAAAAAAAAATTACATCCCCTATTAGAAGGTTGTGAGACTATTCTTAAGGATACCAGAAGTTTCTTTCAGAAATTGTATGTGGCTACCTCCAACCTTATCAGAAATTATTGCTTGATAACTATGGATATAGAATCCCTATTTTACCGTTATTCCTAATGAATGGGGCACAGAAAGTATTAGAAAGTTTATTAATATTAACAACTGTTTTTCCACTGATAAGAGAGACTCAATATGTGCCTTACTGGAACTTGTACTTGAAAATAATGTTTTTTTCTGTTTGAGGAACAGTTTTATGTACAAAACATTGGCATAGCAATGGGCACAGCATGTGTGAACAGCTACGCCAACCTGGCTTTAGTACAATGGGAGAGAGATGTATTATTACACATTTTTCTCACCACATCTCATGGTATGTTAGGTTTGTGGATGACATTTTCCTTTTATGGAACAGATCACCTGAGACCCTTGTTGAATTTGTAGAGTTCTTGCATCAATCTACAGGTTTTTTTAGATTTACATTTAAGTATTTCTGGGAACAAACTGAATTTTTAGATGTTATGGTGAAGAAATCAGACTTTAACCACATGGAGACTAGTATTTATAGAAAATCCACTTGGAGGAATCGTCTGCTTCATAAGAGCAGTATGCATCCTAGGCATATTCCTAAGAACGCGATTAAGGGACAAGTACTTAGGGTCATGAGACTCCATAACGAAGATCAACAGCTTAGTTTAGCACTTGAGTCTCTGAAGAAAAACGTCTTAGAGGGTATTCAATACATGAAATTGATAGATGCATAACAGATGCATTGAAACAGAGACAAAGTAAAGGAAGGCCCTATTTCTCTGAACCACTGTTAAATGAAGGTACTCAGATACATGAGAGAACAGAGGTCTTTAGATTTCCTTTCACATACTCATCAGATATCTATAGAGTCTGTGATATCATCAAACATAATTGGGACATTTTAGATACAGTGGATAAACTAAGAAGTGTTATAGATACAGTGCCACACTTCCCTTTTAAAAATAATAGATCATTGAAGAGTCACCTATGCTATAATGCATCCACTACTACGAAAGTTTTAACATTGACTAGGAAGGTACTTTTAAATGTAGGAATTGTACAGCCTGTAAGTTTATTCATACAGGTATTAATTATGTACATTCACATAATACGTTTGAGGTAGAAATAGATTTCTACCCTGTCTGTAAGACCAGAAACATAGTATATCTCAGTTATTGTGCTAAGTGCCTTGTATTCTATATAGGTATGAGCAACAGCTTAAGGACAGAATCTTGAAACATCAGAGGGACATTAAAAATAAGAAAGATACTAATGCCCTTGCTAAACATATAATGCATTTTGGTGCTGACCATACCTTTAGCTTTCTGGTGTTGGAAATAATTTCAGAGAATTTAAGAGGGGGGATATTAGGAACAGGACAGAATCTGCTGAACATAAATGGTTTCTGTCACTGAATACAGTCAAAGAACCAGGCTTAAATGAGGTTGTTTCACTACAACCATTCTTTAAAGCAAGACCACTTAAACACTGAGATTGCAAATGTTTTGTATTTCTGTCAGTTTTTGTTTTATATACGAGCTTTTTCTTAATGTTTTTATTTAAGCTATAGTATTTGGAGACTGTTTCTTTAAAATGTTTTTAGGGATGGTGTTAACTGATTTTATGCTAGCTACTTAAACCTAGTGTGCACATATGAAGCAGTTTAATACACTCTGGTACTTTTGTTGTTTTTTTTACACACAGGTGAGGTGCCACTTCACTCTGTAGTTCATGTAGAATACAGCCAGGGATATTGTCAGGTCCCATAGAAGCTGTATTCTTGGCCTTGGGCAGTGCTGTTTTAACCTGTGCAGCAATAATACTGGGTGCCTGGCAATTGACTGGTATTGTGATTGGTCCTTTGGGGGGTATAGCTGGCACTGAATCTATCAGCCAGTATATTGGCAATACTTGTTGGCTCGGTTTAGGAGGTACCATTATGCAGTAGCTCATAGCAAATCTGGGTATTGCTGTGGAGTTTCTTTACATAACTATAAAAGACTTTGTGGTTGTCTTTACTATCTGCTGCAATTCTGTTTTCATAGCTAGCTTTAGAGGATTTGATGAGGGATCTCAACTTTTTGTTGAGGCTGATAAGGGAGTTTTTCCAGTCTTGGTACTTCACCTTATTCCGCGTCAGTTTCCTCCTTCTGTTGTAGAGTTTGTTTATGGTAGGGGACCACTAGATTAGCTTGCTTTTTTTGGAGGAGAGCATCTTGGTTCTATTGGGTATGGCGAGATCCATGCATTTGTGTACGTGTTTGTACAGTGCATTGGTGTATGATTCAGCGGTCATGCAACTATTCTCCATTTGCATGGGTGCCATGAAGTTAGCCACCTCTGTTTTTAGGTGCCCAAAGTTAGCTTTGGAGAAGTTTTTCATGGTGGTTACCTTTGCGGGGGGTGGGGGATGGAGGTATGTGGATTTCCAAGGTGATTAGCTTGTAGTTGGATCTAACTAGGGAGGATTTGAGTATTGGTGCAGAGCAACAGTCACCCATGTTAGTAATGACCAGGTCAAGTATGTTGCTACCTCTAGTGGGGGTAAGAACGAGCTGGTCCAGGGCATTGGAATTAATGAATTCCAGGAAACGGGCAATTGTATTGGTACATGAGTAGTTTTCCCAGTAAATGGAGGGGTAGTATAAGTCGCCCAGTATGAGAATGTTAGGTTGGACCCTAATATTCTCCAGGGTGCTTAGGAAGGTGGAATGTGAGACTTGGGACATGGTTTGGGACCTATAGCAGGCTACAACCTGAATTGTTGTCTTAGCCAAGGTTAGCTGCGCCTGAAGTATCTCTGATGCGTTATGTTGAGCTACCAGTCTGGAGGTGTGTGCATCCTTTATGAATATGGAAACACCAACACCTTTGCAGCTTCAGTCCAAGTTCTAGGGCCAAAAGGTGTGGAATGAGTTATAGCCTGGTAGTGCAGGGGTGCTTTCTGCTGCCTTGAACCAGGTCTCTGTTACAGCACAAATGTCAATGTTCTCCATTTGAAGGAGTGCTTCGAGCAAGTGCATTTTGAGATTTAGACTTCTAGCAATGAGGAGGATGACCCTCAGATTACATTTGTTTGTAGCTGTTACGGTGGTAATTTGGTCTTTGGAACACTGCATAAAAAGGTACTATAGGGGTGGCAAAAGCCTTGGCCAGTATCTGGAAGCCCAGGCGTGACAGATGCAGGTCATCTCTGGCAAAGTATCGAGGTCTGTCAGTCATGTCATCCCAGGCAGACAGATACTGGATCCCCTTAGAATGACACCAGAAACTTAGCCAATTATTGAAATGGTTCTAATGTTTCTAGGTGGTGAGTGGGTGTTGAGTATATCAAGGAAGGTATTGTTAAAGGAGAGTACTGCCTCATCCAAGGGCAGGTGTTTGAGGTGTTCCCAATAACAGTTTTTTGGGAGATAAAGTTATTGGGATTTATTTTTTTATTGTTTATAATTGTACGGAAGGAAGTTTGATGTGTTGGATGCATGCAGTCTCTTAGAAAGAAAGTAGGGCAGTGGACACTCAAGTTGTCAGTGTGATGGCTAACAGATGGCACTGTTCAGGCTTATAAGTTTGCTAGGATATATGATTGAATAAGGTTTGCAGTGGTGAAAAAGAGATAGGGCTGTGATTCATTTGAACCATTTAAGTGTGCATTTGATGCTTATATTTTCATTAAGGCCAGGGGGTCTATCAGCTTCTAGAAGCAGTTGCAATATGAGTTCCCTAAACAGCAGGAGGCTGTCTGTGTATCCAAAAAAGGGGGCAACTCTTTCAAGCATGAAAAAGTTGAAACCTGTGAACCCTGCACATTGAAGGCTGTGCCTGGCTAGTATATTGGAATTATCTTTGTGTTTAATGGCCATGTCAGTTGGTATTATTATGTTACAAGTTTTATGTGTCTGTTCACAAACAGGTGGCGCTCCTGTTGTGAAAGGCTGGAATGGAGTTATAAAGTATATATTTGATGACTAACAGATGGCATTGTTGAGGCTTATAAGCTTGCTAGTTTATATGGTTTGCAGAGGTGAAAAAGAGATGGCGCTGTGGTTCATTTGAACCATATAAGTGTGCATTTCATGTTTATATTTTCATTAAGGCTGGGGGGGAGCTATTGGCTTGTAGAAGCAGTTGCAATCTGAGTTTTCTAAAGAGCAGGAGGTTGTCTGTCCCTTACTTTTGAATCCAAAAGCTATAGAAAGAGAGCTTTCAGAAACAATTTCTTAGAGTTCTCATGCCAACATCCATTTTTTATGAAATCCAGTTTGAGGGACAGCTAGTAAGGCTGTCCGGAATTATCAGCAATGACAAAGTCTTCCACTAACAAAGTAAGTACTTGGAGCTTTTTAAAGAAAGGAACTATCTTCCAGCCCTTCTTGAGAAACTTTATGTTGATCGAATAGGGATGCAGTGATGAGAAAGAAATTGGTAAATTTACAGAGGAAACTTCTAAAATTAATTTAAGTGTCTATGAATGTAAAAAAAGAAAGTGATTATGGCTACAAGAAGCTAGAAAAAACATATGGTAGTGTGAATTCCACAACTGAAATTGTAGTGGGTAATACTGTGAGAATATTACCAAGATGGGGATCTGGAAGCTAGTAAAGCTTTATAAACAAAGTTATATTTTCAGCTATATAAATATACCCCTGGATTCATGAAGCTTGCACCAGGCGCTGCATAGGTGTTCTAATGCCAAATATGGCCGCCGAGCGATTCAGGTACGAGCCGATTCCATGTGCACTACCAGCGTACATCAGAGCTGCGTAGCTCTCGGCACATGTATGCTAATCACCCCATGTGCAGTAGTGCAGCATGCAAATGAAGGTACATAGCGATTCATGAAGTGGTGCAGGCATAGCGTAAGCATACATAAATGTAAACCAAAAAAACGGTTTACATTTTTTCAAACAGAACATTGGAGCCGTGAAAGCGGACCAAACTTACGTATTACAAAGTTAACATATGCTAATGGCTAAATATACAGCCAATGGCATAAAAAATACGCACAACACATAAAAAATAACATTTAGTGTCATGGCCCCACTAACGAAAAGTACAACTGCAGTGCATGGGTGCGCAAACGGGAACACAAGGAAAATATATATAGATGTCATAAAACTGCAATGTAACACAAATCATGACTTTGCCATAATAGTCAATGGTATGCATGCTACACCACAACCAAGGTGCAAGGGTTGCTAAGGGTCTGTGACAGTGTTCAGCACGGTATCTAGGAATTAGTAGTGAATGCCATGCAAATGAGGCAAGTAATACTGAATCGCAAACACCTTGCCGGCGTAAAGCTGTACCACACGGCGTAGCAGTGTAACACCAAGTAGTGGCCTGAAGGTTTACATGACATCAGGAGAGGGGTGTGCCACTGTAGCTGTAAGCACATTGGTGCACTGCTAATCCAGGTTGCCCATTGCTAAGCAAAGCCACAGGATAGGAGTGTGGATGTAGCCATAGCTTTGCTTAGCTGAGAGCACACAGGGTGACCGAAATCACATGTGTATGTGGATGACAACTCGCTTGAAACCCGGCAAACGGCTGCGTGTGGTGTGCACCACAGCTGAAATAGGAAGGTTAAGGGAAGACAATAAGGAAATGCTGCAGCAGGGTAATTGGAGTACAACTGAGTAATTAATACCTATTAACTCACAGTGGGCCATTGACAGTAGCTAACAAGGCTGCTAGCAGCAACCTGCAGAACAGGAAAGGGAAGGTGCCAGATTGCAAAGAAAAGAGAACTGTCACAGCAGAACAAAGCAAACCTGCAGTAGATCGGCTACAGAACACATTTCGCAACACAATCCCGGGTTGGGAAAGTACAAAACAAGAAAGCAGGCTGCTGGATGCATGCCTGACAATGGGAGTGGAAACTGTTTTAAAAATGAAGGCAAGGCCAAAGGCCCCAAATTAGCAGTACCTCTGGTAAAACCCATAAGTAAGATACCCTGCAGCTCAGATTGTACATACACACCCTATGACATCATCAGCTTCCAAAGCACAATAGTATAAAGTGTGAAGGCACCTCACACACACTTGTGTATTCCCAAACACTGCACCATCGGTGTAAACAGACAGGGAACTTTTAAAATATACATGTTGAGAGCTGCCATAGCTTTGATTCATCAGCATGTGTTGGAGAGTGAAGGTGGTGTGGAGGATGATGCTGACAACCACCTCAGGCACTGGAGGAGAAGAAGAGTGTTCAGACCAAGGGTAACCTACCAGGGGCTAGATGATCTGGAAATAGTAGAGCATTATGGGGTGGACAGGAACATCATACAGCAAATCGTTGAGCTGTGCCAGCCATGCCTCAGAGCCAGAAACAAAAGAGGGGAACCCATCCCAGTGGACACGAAGGTATGTGTAAGCTTGCGAATACTAGCCACAGGTACCTTTCAAAGGCTAGCTGGAGATATCATGGGGATTTCACAGGCATCAGCATCCAGGGTACTCCACCAGTTCCTGGATGCCATGTTACCACATGCCAATGAGCATATATACTTCCCCCGAACTCAGGAGGAGTTGGCCAGCAATATGCGCCTCTTCCACCGTGTGGCAGACTACCCGGAGGTACTGGGTGCAATAGACTGGACACACATACACATCAAGTCACCACCCGGTGAGCATGGCAGGCGCTACATAAACCACAAGGGATACCACTCCATCAACTGCCAGGTCATGTGCAATGCCCAGGGCATTATCATGGATGTGTGTGCTGGCAGCCCTGGAAGCTACCACGACTCCCACATCTGGCATGCCTCACAGCTGTACCAGGTATTTGTCAGGGGGGAACATCCCATATGGCCACCTTGTGGGGGATGCTGGCTATGCACTGGAGCCATGGATGATGACTCCCATCAGAAATGCACACACACCCATGCAAGAACACCATAATGAGGCACACGCACAAACCAGAATCATCATAGACCATGTGTTTATCACGATTCCTTTGCTAGGACATATCTGGTGGAGCCTTGCAGTACTCTCCAGGCACGTGTGCCCACATCTTCATAGTATGCGCCATGCTACATAATATGATCCTGCGGAAACAGCTGCAGCAGGGACATAATGGTGAAGGCCCTCACAGCCCACCGCAATTGCCAAGAGCACCACAGGCACAGACAGATTCAGACCATGAACACCCTGGGCCAGCCCCAGTAGGCAGATGGAGGCATGCCCAGTATGCCCATGCCTTGGCCAAGAGGGAACGTATAGCATATACACTGACAGTGTAGGCCCCTATGGACTGACACACTTCTCCACCTGCACACACAGTAAACATGGATGGCACACACACATGACCACCTGTAAATTGTCATGTATAGATGGTCTACTGTGTGCATCCTACATAGGCGGCCCTCAGCTATAGCACACACAACTGCTACTGGCACAAGGTAAGTCAATACCTGAGCAGTAAATTAAGCTAACAGCATGTGTTGATACTGTATGTATAGGTTCCTAGGTACATCAGTAGGTACATGCCTAACTGTCAGAGGCCATTCATAAGCCTAGCCAAAATGTGTCTGCTGTCACCACCCCATTGATTAACTAACTGTCCCTCTGTAGAGCACAGCCAATTGCAGGATCCCTGGGGTATAACCACTGTTCCCCATCCACTCTGCAAGGATTCCCTGGTGTGTTAATGTAATCAGGGATGTAGTTCCAAAGCATGGGGAGTACCCATGACAGGTATCTGTCACCGCAGCATTCTCCAGTTATGGTTGTGGCAAGGTGTAGCTCATTACAGTGTGTGGCTCACTGTGACATGGATTCCCATAGCTGGAGCATATCCATTAAGCCTCACTTGGACATACCATTAGCAGGTATCATCTATATGTACACCAACTGAGTTACACATTTGTTTGCAGTATGGAGGAACAGCCATAGTACACTCTGCATACTAAACACCATAACACTTGTACATATCCCAGATGCCTCAGTTGTAAAGCCACTGACTGTGTCGTTCATGGTCCCGGTTCCACGACCTGCAAGGGTTGTTATGTAATTCTGATGTCCCGAATAATGGATGTTGAATGCAAGTCATTAGAGCACGTTTAAGAACATATTAGCGGGTTTTTGCGCCGGTAAGTGCAGGTAAGCGGCGTTTAAACATGACTACATGGATATGCGCAACACAGGTCTAACCTTTGCTGAATATCACACAGTTCATGGGCAAAACTGCCCAGAACCGCTGAAATGTGCATTATTTTCCCTTGTACTAATAGTGCCTGCTCTGAGAGATAAAATGACCACTGCCAGGAGTAGAACACGCAACCATGTACACAATCTTCACAATAACCTACCACTAAGCTACCTGAGATGTACCAATGGCAAGTGTGTATTGCGACAGATTCAAACACAAGAGGGCGGACTTCGGGAAATAGTATACACTGCCATGTACCCAATGAAAGGTGTATTCTCTCTCTCTCTCTCTCTCTCTATATATATATATATATATATATATATATATATATATATATATATATATACATATATATATATATATATACATATATATATATATATATATATATATATATATATATATATATATATATATATATATATATATATATATATATATATAATATAGAGAGAGAAAGGGTGATAGAGAGATATATATCGATATATATAGATATACATATATATATAGGTTAACAACATCTACATAACCATGGAAGTACATATAAATAGGATACTACCAAATACCAAATGCTTTACATACCGACGTGGGTAATCACGAGGCTTAAAGACCGAAAGACCACAGTACCGAAACACCAGAACCGCAAGTACTATTATCATGATGTTAAGGGACATTTAGGTAGTGCTTCTGGTACTGCTGTTCAGGTAGGTACTGTGTGTAAGTGTGTTTCTGATTGCTGTAGTGTATGTAAGTCTGTGTTCTGACTGTGGTGTGTGTTTCTGGGGGACTGTAATGTGTGTGTATGTGTGTGTGTGGGTTTGCTTTGTGTGTCTGTTTGTGCTATCTTGGAGGTAGATTATTAAAGTAGGTGTGGTGTGGGGTGCACATCCACCCACATGGGGTGTGTATGGGGGCATGGCCACCTGGCCATACGTAGTGTAGGATGGTTTGTTTGGATGTGATGGGTAGCAGTGTGTGTGTGTGTGTGTGTGTGTGTGTGTGTGTGTGTGTGTGTGTGTGTGTGTGTGTGTGTATGTGTGTGTATGTGTGTGCGTGTGTGTGTGTGTTCTGTGTTTGTATTAGTTCCGGGAGTTTGACTGTTGAAAGTTTGAGTGTTCGGTATTGTGGGGTTTGGGAGTCTGGGAATAGTAATGTGGTCGTTGGAAGTGTGTGCATTCCTGAATCCATGGGTATGCCAGATACAGCGGCTGAAGTCTTCAAATATGTGTATAACATGCACCATAGCAATCACACATTCTGACATGACCGAACATTATGAACAAAGGATATGGAGAGTATATATGTCTATACACTATTACAAATATGTGCTATGGACATGAGCCAAAGATAGGGTTACCATCTGTCCCACCTTGTGAGGGGCAGTCCCTCTATGTGCAGTAGTGTCCTGACTAAAATGAGTACAAATACTAATGTCCTACAATCTCGAGACATTTGGCTTGTTCCATATTTATTGTAATTGTTGCATAAAATAGTCATCTGTATCTAAAATACATACATGTAACAAGAAACAGGATAAGCAAGTAAACCGCTACAAGAATAAGCTTTTATATAGGCATATATGTAAAATTCTATACTTTGTACTGACCGTGGGTATGTGTTGGCCTCTAAAATCCAATGTGTGTCCTGCAAATGTCCCACTATGGCCATTTGAAAAGGTGGCAACCCAAGTCAAAGAGGTTCAGTCACCAACTCAACTCCAATGAGTGCAAATATCTGTGACAGAAATATATGAGACAGCTTTCATGTAGCAACATTTCATTACATACCGATGTATTTCTGAAGGGAGTGAAGGACCAACATCACCTGCATGCTATACAGGAAACAATTAACAATGACTTAATGAATCAGCCTGCAATTACCATAGTATTAGTCCACTAAAGGTTAGATGTTCAAATAGGGAAGGAGCCCTCACGCACATATCGAATATGTATAAATGCAGTTCCTACACACCTGCATCTGCTATGTACACCCACCTACATCTCCCCCACACCTGAAACAATTGCAATACATACTGTAATAACATAACAAACGTCCACTCACTCTATGACATCTGCAGAAACCTTAACATACCTTGTCACAGCCGCACTATAATGGCCCTATGTGAAATCGTTGCTGTTGTACAATGGAACAGACGCCGATGTTACAGGGTTTGGTTGCAATAATCCTGTATCAGATGGCTGTGCATACACCAGGAAGTGTTACCAATTACTGATTAACAGCACAGTATGTGTGTGTGTGTGTGTGTGTGTGTGTGTGTGTGTGTGTGTGTGTGTGTGTGTGTGTGTGTGTGTGTGTGTGTGTGTTCTGTGTTTGTATTAGTTCCGGAAGTTTGACTATTGCAAGTTTGAGTCTTCGGTATTGTGGGGTTTGGGTGGTGAGCACAGTTCAAAACACCTAACGTTCTATACATAGCCACACAGCCTTGAGCTGCCCAAACATCCTTGCCAGACCTAAACATTTGTAGATGTATCAGGTACAAACCCTGCAGAAGTAGCAATGTTCAGAAATATAACAGCTAGACTCACACGTAGAACTATGTCCTCTAGCTGTTACACACAATCCATGGGGGCCATAAAGTTAATATATCTCTGTGTGTCTCCATATAGCTGTTGCAATTCATCACAAACAACACATCCAGGCCATCTTCCTCGAAGGTAGGGCAAAGGGACAATGCCCAAGTGGAGTATTCAATTATACATCACTGTTGCCATGTCATTGGCTAATGGAGTAGCTGCACAGCTGATGTGCATGTAATCATCTACTCCGGAATACCAATTGGTGGCAGCATACCCCATGTTAAGGATATCTATGTATAAAAGGATGGTTTGCCATACATTCAAACCGGCTGTACATATCAGAAAAATGTTACAACGAGGATTGCAACACAAAACAAATAAGATTTATATTACCATCAATGACAACTCAGGTTACTAATAAGATATGTAGAACACTCAGTATGTCAGTGTATGTAATACCTGTTCTGTAATAATTAAAGTGTACGCAATGCATATAGTGGGAAAAGGTATGATGTAGTGATGTATTGCTGAGCATAGTAACGCTCATAGAAACTGTGTGTACTACTGTAGGCCACAAGGTAAACACCTCATACACCACAAGGGATGCTATATAAGGACTTTGAACACAACAATTCCACTCCAGCCACTGTCAGTGGCAGGGTTGGTCCAACAAGTACGTGCCATAACAGGGGATAGTATATTTTGATATACTGTAACAGTAGGCATATGTATGGGCGTATAACTAAGAATAACATGTCTAAGGTGGTCCTGCTGTGCAATTATGATTTGCATTGTGGAATATTGTGGCAAAAATGTGTAATGTACAGTACTGTAGGTAGATATGTCTAACATTTTACATAGCATTACTGTTATGTTATGCAAGCATCAGTTATGTCTATTAGCATGTACAATACACAATAACAGGATACACATGACTTGTAGTCACCAGACAGTGTATCAGCATGATAGCTAATTGAAATGGAAGAGCTAGTCAATTATCCATGCACAAAGGACATGTAATAGCTTCATAGGTTCATAGTTAGGTACTATGCTGTCTGGCCAAGGCCATTCATAAGCCTAGCTACAGTGTTTTGACTTGTGGCACCTCCCTAGGTTAGTTTCCTGTGCCTGAGAACAGCAGAGCCATTAGTTTCCTGCACCTCTGTACAGCAGAGCCACTGCAGTGATACCTGGTGTAAATGTCTGTCTCCCATCCACCCATCGAGGTATCTCTTGAAGAGTGCTAGTGGGGTCCCTGCCTGGTGTACATAGGAATCATGTTCCAAAGCATGGGGAGTGTCCGGGTCAGGAATGTATCCCTCCAGCACATCCTAGTCACCGTTGCATTTAGGTACATATCCCAGAGCATGTGGCTCTCAGGGGCTTTTGCTTATGTGGAGCATATCCATCAATACTGTTTTGGACATGGGCCTTTTATGTTCAGCAGAGATCACCTCTGAGTATGCGGTATGCAAACGAGTACAGTTGGGGTTTCTGTAGTTGGGCTGCATACATCATCCTTCAGAGGTCAGTATTCCTCTTGGTGTGGTAATTTTGTGGTATTTCAAGCCGTTGCTGTTGTCTCGTAAGGTACTTCCCAAATGGGGTGTTGTACCCTTTAATGTGTTTCATAAGTCATGAGTAGAGAGGCACAATGGCTGCCTTTGTTCTGGCTACAAAACCATTAGAGATTAGGGGGGCCACGTAGAAGGATATCCACACCACCTTGCCAATATGGTTATCAAAGGAGTAAATGCTATCTACTTGGGTTCTAAGATCCCTTATTACATCTTATGTATGTAGGGGACTACCACCTATGTGATAGTCCATGGGTGATTGGTGTAATCCAAAGGGGATGTCTATGCACCTTGTGGCATGCAGCTTGAGGCCATGTTATTGATGCCAGGTATCCATCCCAGTGACACCCTTATGGAGGGTGTCTGTATAAGCTGGGGAATTAATCACAGCACTTGTTTGCAGTCGTCTGCAAACCTTTTCAGGGTAAGTCCTCCTGTGCTAGCCTGTACATCAGAGAAGCATATACCGGACACGAGGGGTCCTATGACTGAGCCCTGGTGGACACCAATTGTAACTGATTTACAGAAGGGCCTAGGGAATGCTACCCTCACTGTGTGGGTTCTGTCCATGAGCCACTTTGCATAACATCTTGTGACGTAGGGGTTAATGTGTAGGTGGATGTATATGTTGACAATACCAGAATGGGGAATGGTGTTAAAAGCCTTTGAGAGGTCAAAATAGGCTGTGTGGACTTCCTTACCCTCATCTACTGCCTTGGTAACTGTCTCAAAGGACTCCACCAGGTTTAGGAGGCATGGTCTGGCCCTAACAAATCCAAACTGGGTGGGATCAAAGGTTTGGAGGCCACTAATGTCTCTGTGAATGAGATCCATGATGATGTGCTCCATAGCCTTGCAGAACAGTCTAGTCAGGCGTATAGGGCAATAGTTCCCCTGGTCCATTGTGGTGCCACCTTTGTGGAGTGTGATAACTGTTACTGTGCACCATTCAGGGGCCACAATGCCTGATGCAAGGCGATTATTGAATATGGTGCCTAAGTGGGGAGCCAGTTCATTTTGAAGTTTGTGGAAACTGCAGCCTGGGATGTTGTATGGTCACATGGATGCTGTGTTCCTGGCTTTAGACAGTGCAGCTTTGAACTGCATAGTTGTGATCGCAGGGACTCTGCATCATTCCTGTATAGATATCGGCCCTTTAGGGTGGGAGAGGGGTGTCAAGTTAGCACTGAACCTATCTGCCAGGATGTTGCCAATATCAGTTGGTTCTGTAATGTTCGTGGCTTACTGCTGTATGTCAGAGCAGATGTGGGTATCGCCATCGAGAGTAGTGACATACCTCTAGAATGCTTTGTGGTAGTCCTTGGAATTAGTCGTGGTTATGTTTACATAGCTAGCTTTGGAGGATGTGATAAGGGATCTTAGATTCTTACTGAGGTTGACCAGGGAGCTCCTCCACTCATGGGTTTGTACTCTACTTTGCAACAGTCTCCTCCTTCTGTTGTACATTATGTCCATGGCAGTGGACCACCAGAGTGGCCTCCATTTTCTGGTGGGTACCATCATGGTACTGTTTGGGATAGCATGATCCATGCAGTCGTGTAAGTGCTAATTAAGTGCAGTTGTGTATGATTCAGCAGTTGTAACTGTAGTGTCCATCTGCACGGGTGTCATGACATTTACTACTGCTGTCATAAGAAGCCTGAAGTTGGCTTTGTAGAAATATTGTACTGTTTTCTGTAAAGGGTGTGGTGCTGGGATGTGGATAACAAGGGTGATTAGCGTACGTTCGGATCTGACCAACGAGGAGATAACCCCAGATGTGGAACACCAGTCACACATGTTAGTAATGACCAGGTCTAGGATATTGTTGCCCCTGGTGGTGGTGGTGTGGATAGGTTGATCCAGGTGATTGGAGGTTATGAATCCCAGAAAGCATTGGCTTAATGTGTCGGTACATGAGTAGGTATCCCAGTTAATGGTGAGGTAGTGTCAGTCGCACATCAGTAGTGTGTCTGTTTGAACCCTACTTTCCAGTACACCAAGAAGTGAGGACCGTTAACCATGGGGTATGGTGAGGGATCTGTAGCAAGCTACAATTTGTATAGCAGTTATGGCCAGAGTTAGTTGCACTTGGATAACCTCTGATGCATTGTGCTAAGCAACTAGCCTGGAGGTGTGAATATCCTTAGGAAATATGGACACACCTCCGCCGTGGGTGTTCCGGTCCTGGTTACATGACTGAAAGGTGTTGTATGAATAATAGCTTGGTGTTGCAGGGGTGCTCTCAGGAGTCTAGAAGCAGGTTCTAGTCACTGCACAGATATCGAAGTGGTCCATTACAAGGAGTGCCTCGGGTGTGTGCGTTTGAGATGAAGATGTTAAACATTGAGTAGCATTACCCTCAGGTTTTGCTTGCCTGTTCCTGTTATAGTGGTGAATATGTTATTTGAACCGTGCCTAAAACAGGTACTATAGGAGCAGCAAGAGCCTTAGCCATTATCCGGAATCCCTGGGCCGACAGGTGCAGGCCATCTGTGCCAAAGCATTGTGTTCTGTTGACCATGTCATTCAAAGCAGACAGATACTGGATACCCTTGGAATGACACCAAAAGCATAGCCAATTGTTGAAGTAAATCATTATGTCCTTGTACTGCATTATCAGTCTGGACAATGGCAGAATGCTACTCAGGGCTAGGGTGATACCTGCCTGGGCTACAAGACTGGAGAGCTATTCCATGTCTCTTTACATGTAGTCCAGGAAGGTACATCTCAGGGCATTCACACTAACATGGAGAATGACACAGTCATATTGTACCTGTTGAGGAGTGACCTGAGTGCATAGGTTATGTTGCGGATCCTGTTACCCGACAGGCAGCTGACAGTAATTATCTCCTTGTGTAGCCTGGTGAGTGGGACATCAGTGTGACCGCCTATAGATTCACCTATGACTAATGTGTTGGGTACATTATTTCACCCTATTGGCTGTGGTTGATGGGCACACTGAGTCTGTGGGCTATAAGTAATTGATGTTGTGTTGGAGGATGGGGGCTGCCTGCATTTCTGCTTTGGAGTTCTCTGTTGCCTAGACAGGGTAGTATTAAGAGGATCCGCAAATGTTGTTGTCTTACTATGTGTGGCTGTGGTGGTGGAGATCTAGTGAGACTAAGTGTGGTGTGGTGCAAACGTTTAACATCCCCACATGATTGTCAGGTTCAGTCTGGGTTGGAGAGAGCTTCACCTCCAGCATGGCTAGATATGTGCATCTCCCACAGGTTGTAGTGTTGGATGTTAGGAGGGGAGTATTGACTGTGTACATGAGACAATTTCTATATTGCCTCATGATGCCCATATTCATCATATAGACAGGCGAGAACACTGGGGATTGACACTTGGACATGCCTGAATATATAACTATTTCCCACTAGATAAGTGGAGAAAGTGGGTGCAAGAGCTGTTTTACTCTAAGCAAGTGGGAAATGTAAGTACAAACAGTGTTTACCTGTAGGTAATGAGGAGGATTGAGTGCTATAGTAATTAGTAGCTCATGTAGTGCTTACATGTTTTGAACAAGTGCTGAGCATGAATAAGCAATACAGATAGGGTGTTGGATAACATAAACACACTGCCCCCCCAACAGGTACACAATCATATATCCATGTACACTACAGAGCCCCTGTAACCATAACTATGATGCTACAAGGTGCACTCAGGCTGCATGGGACCTGTCCACATCCCTGGTTGTATCATACACATATGGCAAAACAGTTTGCTCTACACATACACATCATGTAAAACATAGCTTCATGTCAGTCTGTGAAAACACTGAATGGTGCACATCAACAGTTATCACAACCCACAAAGTGGAGACACCACTCATAATGGGAGGCACTACACTACTACCCTGCTGAGCCTAGTCTGAAAGGCCATGAACCTTAATCAACGTATATGTTGTTAGCAGTACATATGTAGATGACAGTACGGATGATTTCACACTGCATATCATACCTGTGACAGGTCATAGGAAATCATCACCCATACTGTGTTCCACCTACACTCACTATACTAGATGTACATTCGTATGTCACAGGAGTGTTCTGCCAGTGGACTGTTGACAGAACCAACACTACAGAAGGTGTCTGATTAATATGTGCATATCACACCAGTGCCAGTTACAGTAAAACAGGGTTAATTTGTTGTACTCCCCCTCATTGTAGCCTATACCACACAGACAAACAGGAGGCATCTGCCTATGTAAATATGTGAATGGCTATGACCTAGGAGCAATAGCTGACTCAGTGTTGTGGACAACATACAGAAGGGGCTTTGTGGGTGAGGTGTGTGATATATGTGCACAATCTGACATCTGCATATTGCATTGTCACCGCTAGGTTAATAACACTGTACCCATGAACTACCACCTAGGCAGCAGTCAACATAATGGACACTGTGTGCAAGGGATGCTGCTGTGCAGTTTACCTCCCTGAGCTAGTGACGTCACCAAGCCTATTAGGTAGTCATACATGGCAACCCTAGTCATGACAGGGTGCCATCCATGAATATAGAGATCATTGTTCAGCCATACTCATCACTCAAGTGACCTATATCAGATCACATATCACCTTTAAGGGGTATTTGGCCATGTTTGGGTGGCCGACACCAGCCTTCACAACCCTCATCTCCACTATGTAGTATGATGCCTACCCTGCATAAAGACATGTCCAACACTGTGATGTTGGACATGCTACACGTACATATCCTGATCTCAAATACATATGTCATGGACATCCACCTTCCTAGTACAAGGATCACCACATGCTGGACAGATCCTTGTGCCATACATGTCACATACTCCTGCCATATTATGCAACCCTGTCCAGCAAAGCTGCACATTTCACCTCTGTCGGACATGGTGTGATGACCGCATGGTAGATGTATCATTAACCGTGTGGATCAGTTATGTGGCACTTCTTCACCTGGCACCGGAAACACAGCTGTTGGCTACAGCTAGGTAACCTTACATCCTAGGCTCATACATGGCCCAGGGCATACAGACTACTAGATGACCTTGGCCACACATGCTATAGTTAACCATCCCTGCAAATACCATCAGGCTAGCCAGTGTCCCATGTGTATCACATGTGCAACACAGGCAATACGTGGCAGGATGTTGAACTGCTGTACAGTGCCGTGTAGATGTATATGGCAAAACACATGCATGTAAAGCCTTCCATGTGTATGTCTGCAGAGTCACAGGTCATGTCCGTTAAGGCAGTGTATGTGTTTATACGTGACATATACACAGCATCAAGGTCGACAGCATTAATGTGGACACATCCAGGCATGTGCTGATAGGTAAGAACACCTGTACAGGCAAACAGACATGCCCACATCAAGACAGCATCCACATGGAGTATGAGCAATGTAATCAGATGACACACATATATGGTGATAATATCCAATCCCCACTGGGTGTCACATGTGTGTGACACAAACATTTCAGTGGTGTCAGTGTCATGAAGATTTGCAAAGACAACTATTTATATGTAATAAATGTGATACACATGTATGTGCAGCTGTATCTCTGTGCATCTCTGAGATACTGTGATCTGTCTCCATCATTATGTCTTCCAAGTATGCCGTGAGCAAGGCTACCAGCCTATACACACTTGGAGGATGAGGCCCTTACATCTTACCTCTAAGACAACTATGATGTCCTGTTTACCCATGTGCCACAGGATGCACAACAGCAGGATGACCCATGGCAGGAACTTCTCAGGAGGGTTAATGATGTGGGTAGCCATAACTGCACATACCAACAGGTGCGCAGACACTGCATGGACCTAATCAGATGTGTAAAACAGCGTGCAAATGTAATTGCCAGGGAACAAGGTGCAACAGGTGATGGGCCACCAACCCAGCCCCCACTCATACGTACCGAGGAGCTACTGGCCAACCAGGGGACACCAGCTGAACAGCATCCACAAGCCTTAGCTGACATCGTGGAGGTGGGTGTCTCTCAACCACCGAGCCTGGAGTTGCCTGGTAAGTCACTACTGCACATATAACTATTGTATCCCATATAGTTGAATGTGTCACTGTACAATATGTTATGTAACATCATTTGCAAGGCATGTATACACACAAGCCGCATACTATAGTATGCTACTTTGTGTATGCACACATGTGCATACTCCATAGTATATCCTATTGTACTGGCGAATGTGTTAACATGCACATTGCACCCTGTAGCTATCATACAGGTGTGGATAATGATCATACTGCTGTGTCACCCTATATAGGTACCTCTAGCATTCTGCTAAGACAGCAGGCCATTGCATGTGAGGCAGTTATAAGTATCAGGCATGTTAATGCACGGATCTATTCACCATGTGGCCATTTAACACATGTACACATAATGCATGGTCCAGTCACAATATACAGGTCGCATCTGCTATCCATCACAATGGCTACCCATATGCAATACTTACAAACTAAGTGAAACACCAACATGAAACCTCAGAAACTGTCATTGCTAGATGTGTGGACAGCTGTGCATACAACGGTGGAGGTGTTGTTCAATGTAGGAACATGTACTACACATCAGAACTACACATGTAGGGTACACAAACAGTACTACACAGTGAGCTGGAGTATGGGCAGCCCACAGGACTCACCACTGTGGATTATACCCCTGCTATGAGTGCACACATTGTGATGTGCCATCTGACATGTCCATGACATGCAGTGGGCCGGCTGCAACATTGTCTCACTATCCCATAAAACATACCCCACATACCAAACATACAATGCTTTGTCTGCATAACCCTGTGGACAATGGAGTATATGACATCTATGGGTGTATGTCATATGGGACAACACAGACATGTGAGATAGATGGCCATCACAAACGTTTGGCCAACACATGCTCACACATGGCCATGGAGGATGGCCAGAGACATGTAGCAACACACAGTAGATGTGATGTGTTTGTGTGTACACCCTGTTGTACATTGGCTACACATGGTCTAACTATAGCCTTTGTTGAATGGTTATATTGCAGATGTTGAACACTGGACATCCTGCAGGCCTGTGCACAGCTTGTAGAGGCATAACATCATCCGACCACATAAGATGTGTTGAACATCATGACTGTGTCACAGCATGACAGTAGTCAACTGTACAGCATCCACATACATACACAGACAACCACATCAGGCCACAGATACAGTACATTTCCATTGCTGCTGTTGGACATCACTGTCAGCCATGCACCTCATGTGTGTGGTACACAAATGTCATGTGGGACATGGTGTATTGACAAGTCTGACGTGTAGACATGGTTGCCAGACAGCTAAAATATGTTTGCAGATGTGCAGGGGTGTCATCTGTAAGGCCTTCAGTGACCTGTGTCACACATTCCACATCATGGTTTAGTATGCATATACACCTCAGCGATGTGGGTCACAATCCACAGTATATATGTATTGTGTATGCAAGCAGTCATGGCTATGCACTGTGTCTGTAATTCACACTGTATAGCAATAGAGACGCCTTATGATTCCATGCAATGGCACTGTGTCTGCACTTCACACTGTATAGCAATATAGATGCCTCATAATACCCTGCAATGGTCATGCACATCTGCTAAATGTGCATTTTATCTGTAGGGCGGACAGACAACACTGCAATGTGACACTATTACCCCACTGTATATGTGACAGGACACCATTGTGTTAAACATGTATGCATGTCAATGCACACATCAGCAGATTACATGTCATACTACATGTTAATGTCAAGGTCGTATGCCACACATCAGACATGTGTACTGGTTAACCTGTGCTGTTCCACATGGTGTAACACAGGGGTGCATGCTTACTACCATGATTGTGTGAAATGCATGGCTTCTGTTATGACACATGCATGCTGTTGTGTGCACCCCAGGGCTGTATGATATTTACCACTATTATTGTCTGAGCTGCATGCCGTCTGCTGTATCACATGTATGTTGCATGCCTTCTCTCAAATCACATGCATGGTGTGTGTCTGTGTCTGTGTGTGTCTGTATTGTAATGCAGAGTCTTTGTCTGCCCTCACAGGTGATATAGGTGCGTTACCCTCCTGCGGTCCATCTGATGTTAGTGTCCCCACAGACTCTAGCAGTGATGATGAACATATGCTTGAGGCACAGGCAGGGTTGTCAGGGGCTGAATCTGTGCCATTGGTTGCCATTCCACCTATATCCCCCTCATCCCCGCACACACATTTCATGCCAAGGCATATCCCATCACCAGTGGCCATAAAGGAAGGACAGTTGTCATGTGGTAGCTTGGAACAGGAAAGAGTGGTGGCTATGGAAGGTGTGTATTCACACCATGGTGTCAGGCAAATGACTGCAAATGGGCTACACAGGCATGTGACCAGTGCTGCTCGTAGGAGGACCTCTGGCCGACATGCCCCTGCAGGACAGAGCGCAGCAGCTGGTGTCACCGGATGCATGTTTCAGGCTGTAATGGAGACACAGGCCTGTGCTGAATGGCAGAAGAGAGAAGGGCAGAGGCTTCAGAGGGCTGCTATTCATTCTTTAAACAACAACATACAGGCAATGGCAAATGCTCAATAGCAGATTGCTGAGGTTTTGGACAGATTATTGGGTGACATGGTTGGAATCCTTGACCGTGGCATGACAATCTGCAAGCATGAGCTGTCTGTGCTGGAACATCTGGTAGGAGTGAGGCATAGGGCACGTGGACGTAGGCCAGCTACGTCACCTGGTGCAGGTCTACGTGAACGAGCTACCTCACATGCCTGCTCCCATAGTGGCGGTAGCAGCAGCAGTGCAGCTGGTGCTGCGCTGTCCACACCAGGACACAGCAGGCCACATGCACTTGGCCCTGGATGGTCCCAACGGGGACATGGTTCCAGTGGACATGTGTCATTGGACAGTACCCAATCTGCACCTCTGCTTGGTAGTGCCCGTGCAGGTGTCAAGTGATTTATAGTCAGTGACACCCTGACTGCTGTGTAGGTTGTTTGTGTTCCCCTTCAATTAACAGAAACATAGCTTAATGCTTGCACATGTTATTGTAGGACTGCTTGTGACACACCTGTGAGCTGTCCTCAGCAAACATCCATCTGCAAAGATGGCCCACCACTTAGTTATGTCCACACATCCATCCATACCTGATGTACGTCTTACCGTACTGTCAGTATCTCACCATATACAGTTGGCAATGATGGGGCTGCATTGCAACTGCATGTTGTAGTAAGACACATGTCACCTGCAAACATCAGCTACTGCACACGCATGGTAGCTGAATGCACACCACTCATGTACATGTGTGTAGGTCCTACATTCCTGTCATTTAGCCATGTTTGGAGGCATTGCCATTGGTGGACATGTGTGATGACATACATGACACATGGACTGTTGTATGATATGATAGTTGTCATGGGTAACCAGTACAGAGGGAATGTTAACTCAGTCAACACTGATATCACAACTTATGTACTGTTAGCATTCAACAGCCATGGACCTACCTTCCATGTGCATGTGTGTAATTGCTGTAGCCACCTGTCTGCATGAAGGACAGCAACAGCTATGCTTATATACATATGTGTTTTGTGTGTGTGTGTGTGTGTGTGTGTGTGTGTGTGTGTGTGTGTGTGTGTGTGTGGCATGTACATATCCACGGCAGGTACATGTATGTCATATTCAAACATGAGGGTGTTTACTGGTGTACAGCAACAGTCATCTTTTACTGCTGTATATGAACCAGGGCCCCTGTTATGTGTACAGCTGACTTGGTTACGAACAGTGGTATCATTGCATTGCATAACACATAATGCAACTGTGTCAGTACATGGGTAGTCTGCACAGTTGATGTAGAGCTAGGTACAGTCCACTGGTCATGGGTGACATGGTGTTGTACTATTATATGTTCTACCACATGTATGGATGCATGTTGCTGGTCCAAGGACATGGTGATGTCTGAGGGCTACATCCTAAAATGCGGCTTTTGACACTGTGATCTGCACCTGACACATCTGTGATGCCTTTTGAGGGTGTACTGGTCAGTACATGTGAATGGCCTTCATGTACATGGGGACACCACCACCTGGAGCGGTCCATACCTGTGGTATGGCCCACATGTCTGTATCCGAGGTATACAGTGGTTGTGCTATTGTGCACAACTGAGCCTTCAGCCAGGTGTTCCTCACTGCACAGATGTCAGTATTCCCCATTGTTGGATCTACATTGGGCAGCTGTGATTACGAACGCTACACATCTAGCACTGTTTAGCATACACATACAATGCAGTTGTCCTCTAGGTGTCAGGGTGTTAACCTGGTCTCAGGACATTCGACTATGAATGGCACTATATGGGCGAAGTAGCCACTCCTGGCAGGACATCACCATGGGTGGTAGTAGTGTGCCAGATTTAGATTGGTATATCTAAGGTGACGGAGAGCAGTAGACGTTGTGTAGAAGACCGGTGTCAGATATATGTAGTGCAGCATTCCTGCTAACATTGACAACTATCAACACCAGAATCCATTGTAATGTGTTGTTCATGTCTAACTGTAATAGCATGGCCACTGTGCCCTTCCATGTTTAGAATCAGAGTGCATACAAAACAGCCCTGTGCTACTAAGTGTGTGAGCATGCCCAGTATAACGTTGTGTAGATGGACAATTAGTGCATTCCAAACGGCCATGTGCTACTGTATGGAG